>NC_091171.1:17814421-17889421 GCF_040958095.1 Procambarus clarkii
ACTTTGTTACGTGTTATTCCTTTGGTCGCACGCACCCACCCTCAACCCTCTCCATCTTAAATTCCTGTCATTCTTCTAGCCCTCCCTCATGTTCAGTCTCGCTGTCTCCTACTCCCTCGTTCTTTATTTGTCCTCCCCCCCTTCCCTTCCTCCTTCTCATCCTCCCGCCTGCCTCCCACCGCCCTTCATTCTGTTTAAACTTTCTCCCTCCTTTAATAATGGTTATATTTTTCTTGCTCGCTCTTTTCCCCCTCACTCCCCCTCCCCCACCCTTCCACCCTTCCCCCTTCCATCTTCCACCCTTCCCCCTTCCATCTTCCACCCTTCCCCCTTCCATCTTCCACCCTTCCCCCTTCCATCTTCCACCCTTCCCCCTTCCATCTTCCACCCTTCCCCCTTCCATCTTCCACCCTTCCTCATCCTCTACATTCCCGGCTCCTCCGCCTCAGCACATGCTGGCATTCCTCCTCGTCCCTCAAGGTCACTGAGGAGATTCCCATTATCCCTTCTCACCTACACCGAGCTTCCCCGAGGCTCTTCTCTCTCATTATCCCAAGCTGTGTGGGTGTCCCGCCTCCAGCCCCTTGACCTGCGGCAAGGTCGTTCTGCGTCTGTTGCTGCTTCCAGCGCTACATCTCGAGTCTCTGGTCTCTCTCCTGGCCCTTGTACACCTGGGCAGGTCCTCGCAGCTTAGCGAAAAGTGCTCGGGAGTCGCAGTTCAAGGGGCTCGGGTTCGTTTTCCTACCGAGGCAAAAACATGTGGGGAGAGTTTACTTCACCTGATGCCTCTGTTAACTAGTAATAAATAGGCAGTTAGGCGGCCGCTGCGGGCTGCATCCTGGAGATGTGTAGGGTTGTGAGAGAGACTTAGGTCGGTAGGCGGTACATTAGACAACTGGCGGGTAGAAAGTTGGGGTCCGAGTTTACATAGATAGATCCTATAGCCACAAACAGTAGGTACAGGCAGTAAGTACACCCGGGCCCCGCCTGGTAAGAGATCGCGGCTTACTGGGGAAGACGACCCATTTTGACTCTGGCGGCAGTCTGGGCGGGACCCATTACCGTCATGGCGGCGGCGGCAGTCTGGGCGGGACCCATTCCCATCATGATGGCGGCGGCGGCAGTCTGGGCGGGACCCATTCCCGTCATGATGGCGGCGGCGGCAGTCTGGGCGGGACCCATTCCCGTCATGATGGCGGCGGCGGCAGTCTGGGCGGGACCCATTCCCGTCATGGCGGCGGCGGCAGTCTGGGCGGGACCCTTTCTCGTCATGGTGGCGGCGGCGGCGGCAGTCTGGGTGGGACCCTTTCTCGTCATGGTGGCGGCGGCGGAGGTCTGGGCGGGACCCATTCCCGTCATGGCGGCGGCGGCGGCGGTCCGGGCGGGACCTATTCTCGTCATGGCGGCGGCGGCGGGCTGGGCGGGACCCATTCCCGTCATGGCGGCGGCGGTCTTGGCGGGACCCATTCCCGTCATGGCGGCGGCGGTCTGGGCGGGAACGGACTGTGTGGGCTGGACTGTGAGACACCAGCGGGAAGGTGACCAGGGGATCAAGCTCCCGCCCGTTCTCTCTCAACTTGCCACACCGTAAAACATCCAACCTCCGCACCTAACCAGAAACGTACAAACCAAAACACCCAAACAACAACCTGTCAAATCCTATGCATAGAAAAAGTAAATATTTATTTTCAACCGAAACATTTCTTAGTAGAGTGCATTTGTACCGTTGGTAAAAGACACGACCTATTGAGTGGACGGGGTATGTGTAGCTGGTGGGTCGGGGCCGGTAAGCGGCAGGAGAGAGAACAGTATACACCAACAGCAGTAGCAGTAGGAGAGGAAACAGCATTTCAGCAGTAGGAACAATTAGCGTAGTACCAGCAGGGAGCAGTAGTAACAAAGCGACAGCAGAGGTAAGCAGCAGGAGCAGTCTGAGGAGGCTTGGGTGCGGGTGACGCCCTCGTCTGCTGCACCCAAGGTCACCACCCCCTCCCCCCCCCCCCAATCCCGCCTCAATGACGCCCAATTAATTGTTTTTGTTTTAGAGTAAATATGTGTGTTGGAGAGCTACACGTTCAGGAAGGCTCTGGATAGTTGACATTAAATGTGACTTAAGGTAGCAGGGCCCAACCAATTGGCCTGGACGGTAGAACGACGGTCTCGCTTCATGCAGGTCGGCGTTCAATCCCCCGACCGTCCAAGTGGTTGGGCACCATTCCTTTCCCTCCCGTCCCATCCCAAATCATTTTCCTGACCCCCCTTTTCCAAGTGCTCTATGGTCGTAATGGCTTGGCACTTTCTCCTGATAAATACTTTATTAAGAGTATCAGGTTCCCGACTTGCCGCCTTTCCTTTATTAATAGTGTCATACGATAAGAGGCGCGCTGCCCGCCTTGCTGACACGGCCCCTGTGATTGGAAGCTATATATCAGCTGCGCTTACTTTCTCCTGTCAGGGTCGGTGGCTGGTCAGATATTTGAGCCCTGGTCAGGTGTATATACATGTGGTGACGCTCGCGTGTAGGCATACAACCCGTTCTCGCAAATTTAATAAGTCAGTATTGACTTATTAAATATGTGCATAGGTGACATACTTAACATAATAGATACCCTTAAAAAGATTCATAGAAAACACCGACCTTACCTAACCTTGTTAGTATCTTAAGATAAGCATCTTATTGCTTCGTAATTACAATTATTACCTAACCTATAATAGGTATAGGTTAAGTAATAACTGTAATTACGAAGCAATAAGATGCTTATCTTAAGATACTAACAAGGTTAGGTAAGGTCGGTGTTTTCTATGAATCTTTTTAAGGGTATCTATTATGTTTAGTATATCACCTATGCACGTAGTTAATAAGTCAATATTGACTTTACGAATTTGCGAGAACGGGTTGTACTCTGATGAGTGTGTATATCTGCACATGCTTTAATGGTCCTCTTTACGGGGTGAGGTTTAGTTAGAGGACCCCTGATTAGACGGGTCGTGGGGTGTGGAGGGAGTTGTCACCCCATGCCACGCATCCCCTCCACCCCATGTCACGCACCCCCTCACCCCATGCCACGCACCCCCCCCCCCCCCCCACCCCATGCCACGCAACCCCCCCCACCCCATGCAGCCTCCCAGCTGCTTTCGTATTATGACAAGAAACCCATTAGACCTATCGAGGGGCACCCTATTACGTCAATGGCTGACCTTCCCTAGAATGCAACCCTCACCAGGCACCAAACTCCCTGGTACCTATACTTACTGCCAGGTGAGATCAAGATATCAGGCGAGATATACATTCGTGTCGACGTCCTGCTTCGGGAATCGAACCCGGGGGCCTTTCGGTTATTACTCGACAGTGCTGACCAGTGCGCTCAGAGAGTCGACCCTGTGAAACCAAGCTTGCAGTGCAGGCGTTACCAACGGAGCTTTAAGTCGAAGAAAACATAAGGCTTAGCACGTTAAAATTATGCACTTGGTGTGGTTGGGTGTCGGAGAAAAGTTTGGTTTTGTGTATGTGTGAAAAATGCGTGGTTTTGTAGTGGTGAAGACCCGTGGTTGTATATTGGTGAAGAAACGTGGTTGGTTGGTTGGTTGGTTGTAGGTGACTGGGGCGTGGTTATGTTGGGTTAGACGGGGCGTGGTTATGTTGGGTTAGACGGGACGTGGTTATGTTGGGTTAGACGGGACGTGGCTATGTTGGGATAGACGGGACGTGGCTATGTTGGGTTAGACGGGGCGTGGCTATGTTGGGTTAGACGGGGCGTGGTTATGTTGGGTTAGACGGGGTTTGGTTATGTTGGGCTATAATGTGCGTGGTTGTGCTGGGGACAGATTGGACATGGATGTGCTGGAACACTTAGGGCGTGGTTGTGCGCGAGCCACCATCACCCCCTTTTCCCTCCCCTGACCCTGAAGTAACTACAAAACTGAGGCAGTATACATGCCCTGACCCACTAACCACGTCACTTGGGTAGTACCAGTTATACCGCCCCTAGCCCCCCCTTCATCACCGCCCCTTAGAACACCACCACAGCCCCCTAGCACCACCGCCACAGCCCCCTAGCACCACCGCCACAGCCCCTAGCACCACTGCCACAGCCCCTAACACCACCACCACAGCCCCCCTAGCACCACCACCACAGCCCCGTAGCACCACCACCACAGCCCCCTAGCACCACCACCACAGCCCCTAGCACCACCACAGCCCCGGTGGTGTGGGGCTGTGGGCCGGATCTGGAGAGGAATGTCCCAGCTTACATGTACCAAAGTTGCAGAATTGCTTCAGCGACGCGGTGTCCATGTAGTGTTCTAGCGTCGTTTCATGCATGTTAACTATGCCTTAAGGTTTAAGGTCAAGGACTGGCCGAATAGTTGTCAGGTGTGTGGGTGTTTATTTTTTTTGCGCGCGCACGTTCCAAGATATGATCACTTAGATGAGTTGGCAGAGGTTGAGCGCTTGATCTTAATTTAGGCTTTCGAGGCTTTCCACCATCATTTGTTTAATACAAAGTCTATCTTCATTCGCTTTCCCTATATTATTTACATTTAAAACAACTGTATCAAATCCATTACATTTATTTATCAATTTTACACTGAAGAATTACACACAGAGATCACACTAACGTGATGCATCAAATGAACAAATCCACAAGAGCCGTGACGAGGATTCGAACCTGCGTCCGGGAGCATCTTTTAACCCTGTCGTAGCTCAGTCGATTAAGGCAGTGTCTGGGATGCTCCCGGACGCAGGTTCGAATCCTCGTCACGGCCCTTGTGGATTTGTTTACATTGAAGAATGTTCATTCTTACGTCTCTTAATTCATTTGTGTTTGTAGTTTGTCCCCTCCCCCTTCCCCCTCCCCCTCCCCCATCCCCCTCCCCCTCCCCCCTCCCCCTCCCCCTCCCCCTCCCCCTCCCCCTCCCCCCCTCCCCCTCCCCCTCCCCCTCCCCCTCCCCCTCCCCCCTCCCCCTCCCCCTCCCCCTCCCCCTCCCCCTCCCCCCTCCAGCACCACTGTTCAATCCGTTGTTTCTCACTTTGAAATTTTTGTCGATCTTGTATGTCGTTATAATTTCTCTCTCACTCCTTCTTTCCTCCAAGTGGCCTGGTCAGAAACTGGACCGCGGGGACGTTGATCCCCGGACCCAACGCAGGATTGGCACAGGGCGGTAAATATTAGACGAATAGCGTTATTAAGTCGCCGATAATATGGCTGTTAACGCGCCTGAGGCATTATTAATGAACAGTGTACTGTGGTTGCGGACCCCGCAGGCTGTTAGGACACACTATTCTAATTATTGTATTAACTACTAGTTGATACAGTACCTCGTGCACGGGTATTGTATTAGCTACTAGTTGATACAGTACCTCGTACACGGGTATTGTATTAGCTACTAGTTGATACAGTACCTCGTACACGGGTATTGTATTAGCTACTAGTTGATACAGTACCTCGTACACGGGTATTGTATTAACTACTAGTTGATACAGTACCTCGTACACGGGTATTGTATTAGCTACTAGTTGATACAGTACCTCGTGCACGGGTATTGTATTAGCTACTAGTTGATACAGTACCTCGTACACGGGTATTGTATTAGCTACTAGTTGATACAGTACCTCGTACACGGGTATTGTATTAGCTACTAGTTGATACAGTACCTCGTACACGGGTGTTGTATTAACTACTAGTTGATACAGTACCCCGTACACGAGTATTGTATTAACTACTATTTGATACAGTACCTCGTACACGGGTATTGTATTAACTACAAGTTGATACAGTACCCACTACACGAGTATTGCTATGCAGCCGTGTTCCATATTGACACATTGGTACTGGGATGACCGTACTGTTAACTGTCCCCCCCCCCCCACCAGTCCTGTAGGAGCCCCCTGCTTGGACCTTCTCTGGGAGCCACGTCAAGCAAGGAATAGTGATTGCATCTACACCTCCAGATTTTGTAATCCTCCATTATCGTTTCCAAAATCTGTAAACAACTCAAATATATAATGATGAACTATATGCAAGAGTATTATCATTTTATACACGTCTTCTCTAATAGGCTATTAGTTTGACCTTCAGCCAATTCTTGAGGGCAGTTGTTTCAAGTAATGAAGACAAACTTAGCGGATTGTTTAATATGGGTCTTGACTGAGCTGGCAAGATGCAATAACCTCAGATTCTCTTACAGGCGTTTATAATTGAGGGTCCGGTGTTGTGAAGTGGTCGGCGCCCGAGGAGGGGAAGCTGGCCGATATATATATAGGCCAGTGAAACTATTAATCACAATAGATTTCGAAAGTAGAAGCGTTGGCCGAGATTGCAATTATTGGAGCACTGTTTGGTAATGTTGCTGAAACTTGGACGCTAGGGGAGACTCGGCCCTGCAGAGAGATTAGGGGATGGGGCGGGCAGGCAGGCAGGCAGGCAGGCAGGCAGGCGGGCAGGCAGGCAGGCAGGCGGGCAGGCACGCACGCACGCACGCACGTACGTACGTAGGAAGGTAGAAAAATCAGGCTGACTGGCTTGCTGGAAGAGGCATCGGGACCAACAAATATATCAAAGTTTCTTATGAGATACTATAAGCTAAAGAGCTGTAATACTTCATAAACTTTTAATTATCTGATATGGGATAATGGCTCATATCTTTCAGTATTATTTGAGGAACCGCCCCTCGTCGAACCTTTGGAAATGGAATCGAGCCATGCTGTTGGTGTTGCATCATGCCACAGTGTGTGGACCGTGCGTGGCCACCTGTATGGTCTCCAGTTTCTTCATTCTGTCAATCCACTTTTTCGTGGCCCCTTTGGCCGGACCTTCAGTGTGGTTCTTGGTGGTTTGGTTTTGTCCCAGGCGAGAGGATCTTATCATTGGATCATAGGGCCAGCCAGATTACCCTTGAGGTCACAATAGAGTAGTCGCCCCCTCCAAGACGACGAGGAACCAGATGAAAAGAACCAACGAGCCTAAATATCACAAATCGGCTAGTTAGACGATATGGAGGAAGCGGTGGCGTCTGAGATACTTTTACCCAAGAGCCTCAACTCACCCGAAAATTCAGAAGCAAGATTAAATCCATCCTACAGGTCGGACGTTTACTGTAGAGAGTTCTGCGTTGTTTCGACCAAGTTCTGCGTTGTTTCGACCAAGTTCTGCGTTGTGTCGTCACACTCCAGTCGACTACGAAACACTCGTTCTCCGCCTGACGATAAAGACGCACTGGTCTTCACAATGTTAAAAGCACAGGTGTTCTGCTTCCAGTGTTAGCGTTGCGGCTTCAATCGAAGACACAGAAAGGTTTTCTGGATTTTATTTCAGTGATCAAGGTTGCCACGATGCCTGTTTCCTCATCAGACACCATGTTTTTGTTGTTGTCATACCGTCGTGTGTCCTGGAAACTAGATGGCCTGTCCACTTAGTCACATGTTGTAGAGGTGGATGTCTATAGCCCCGGGATACACTAGACGACGACGACACGCTTCAAGGTCTCCGGCCACTTGTAGCAACCTTTAGCCTGTCTGTCTGGCTCCGCTGGAGTGTCTGGCTCCGCAGGGGTATCTGGCTCCGCGGGTGTCAGCTGTCACCAAATGATGCATGTATATACAAGAATATATACGACTTGTTTCTTAACTAATTACGCCCTGAAGGAAAAAATCTGCCAAACGTTAGCGGCTGTAGACCTTCATCAGTCATCAGACGAGAGTTGATGACGGGTAGATGAGGGCGGGACAGTTGATGACGGGTAGATGAGGGCGGGACAGTTGATGACGGGTAGATGAGGGCGGGACAGTTGATGACGGGTAGATGAGGGCGGGACAGTTGATGACGGGTAGATGAGGGCGGGACAGTTGATGACGGGTAGATGAGGGCGGGACAGTTGATGACGGGTAGATGAGGGCGGGACAGTTGATGACGGGTAGATGAGGGCGGGACAGTTGATGACGGGTAGATGAGGGCGGGACAGTTGATGACGGGTAGATGAGGGCGGGACAGTTGATGACGGGTAGATGAGGGCGGGACAGTTGATGACGGGTAGATGAGGGCGTGACAATTGGAGAGGAATATCAAACACTTTTGTACTCAATTATAAAGCTCGACTTAAATTTCCAATGAATATCAGAGAGAGAGAGAGAGAGAGAGAGAGAGAGAGAGAGTGAGAGAGTGAGAGAGTGAGTGAGTTGACTACGTAGGAAATATAATGTACTTGTATCGTTTCTTGTGTTTTGAAGCATTACTAAGAGTTTGTGTTTGTGTCTCCTGACAGAGGGTAAAGTGGAGGTGAGCAAGGAAGGGAAGCTGCTATGTCACATGTCGCCCGGGAAGGTGTTCGGCGAGCTCGCTATCCTCTACAACTGCAAGAGGACCGCCACCATCAAAGGTTAGTGCCCCTCCGTATTACGCCTTCCTCACCACACATTGGTTTCTGGTTTATCTTACACGTTTTTATTGTCGTGTTGCTCAATCTTTTCTCCCTCCCTCTCTCCCTCCCTCTCTCCCCCCCTTCCACTCTGCCCCCTCCTCTCTCTTCCCCCCCTCACTCTCTCTTCCCCCACTCTTCCCCCCCACTCTTTCCCCCACCCACTCTTCCCCCACCTCTTTCCCCTCACTCTTCTCCCCCACTCTTCTTCCCCACTCTTCTCCCCCCACTCAATTCACCCTCCCCACTCTTTTTCCCTTCCCCACTCTTTCCCCTCCCCACTCTCCCCTCTCCACTCTCCCCTCTCTTTCCCCCCCAATACTCTTCCCCCCACTCCCCCCATTCTACCCCCGCTATCCCCTTTTCCCTCTCTCTCTCTCTCTCTCTCTCTCTCTCTCTCTCTCTCTCTCTCTCTCTCTCTCTCTCTCTCTCTCTCTCTCTCTCTCTCTCTCTCCCTCCCCCTCTCTCTCCCTCCCCCTCTCTCTCCCTCCCCCTCTCTCTCCCTCCCCCTCTCTCTCCCTCCCCCTCTCTCCATCCCTCCCTCTCTCTCTCCCTCCCCCTCTCTCTCCCTCCCCCTCTCTCTCCCTCCCCCTCTCTCCATCCCTCCCTCTCTCTCTCCCTCCCCCTCTCTCTCCCTCCCCCTCTCTCCATCCCTCCCTCTCTACCCCCACTGCTGCTGCTAAGTCCTCTTAATTGTCTTACACTCCCAATTTAACTATACTAGAGTATAATTGATTCCATTGTTGGAAGCACCCCATCATAATTTAACATTTGTTCAATTTGTCTATGTAAATACTTCATAAAATTGTTAATATATCTTCTAGGGTGTTCATTGGGTAACATTGGAATGTTCTTCTCGTGTAGGTGATGTTTTGTGCACTAGAACATGTTGCAATGTTCTCTTACTGTTATCGTAGTTCATCCAGAAGTTCAGGTTGGTCAGGAGTTGTATGATCTTCCCAAATGATGAGTTGCTCATTAACTGTTAGAGTACCCTTCATTTAATTAAACAATGGGTTTTCTCTCCTTTTTATTTGCATTGTTTATGTAATCACCATCCTCACTCACCATCATTGCCACTATCTCCACCACTACCACTGTTATCATCACCCTCCACCATCACCATTTTCTCCCACCACCACCATTATCACCACCCTCTCCACCATCTCCACCTGAAAAGGATTTACTCTTGTGTTCAGATTGGCAACATTAATACAGAGGGAGAATCCTGACCTATGAACATGATAGTGTTCTGTGACAGTTACCCAGTGACGACAGGAAAAAAATAGGGTTATGTAAGCTGTATCTTTAAGTAATTGTTAAACTAAATTGATACAATTTCTGATGAAAGGTTCCAGGGATCTCGTCACAATGCTCATGCTATTCAAATCACTTGTGCTGTTTCGTCTTGAGTACTGCTCAGTACTCACTTCCTTCTTCAGAGGAGGAGAGATTGCTGTAATACAGAGAACATATACGGCACGCATAGACACGATTAAGCACTTCAATTATTGGGACCTTCTCAAAGCTCTCAAAATATGCTCTCCGGAAGGAGACGAAAGAGAGAAAATATAATATATACATGGAAGATACTGGAAGGTCAGATCCTAAATCTACACAGTAAAATAACAACAAACTGGAGCGAAAGATGACAGGTAATGCAGAATAGAACCAGTGAGAAATAGAGATACCATATGCACAGAGAACTCTGAATATCAGAAGTCCACGGTTGTTCAATATCCTCCCAGCAAGTATAAGAAATATTTCCGCAAAAAAGGGGAAGTCTTCAAGAAAAAACTGGACAGTTTTCTACAAGAAGTGCCGGACCAACCGGGCTGTGGTGGGTATGTGGGCTTGCGGGCCGCTCCAAGCAACAGCTCGTTGGACCAAGCTCTCACAAGTCGAGCCTGGTCTCGGGCCGGGCTTGGGGAAGTAGAACAACTCCCAGAACCCTCTCCAGGCAAGATCCAGGTAAGGTTGATCTACAAGACAGAGAAACACAGGAAAAACGCAAAATAATATGTAACAGCCTTAAAATATGTCCCTTGGAGGACGATAAATAAAATATTTAACTTTAAAAAAGAACGCTCAAAAGTTCTGAATAAGAACTTTTTCTTATTCAGAAGACGAAGAATAAAAGTGACTGAAACGGACGCGAATGATCTCACAAAAACAGACGAAGAAATTGCAGAAAAATCCAAGAAAAAACTAAAACACTTATTTCAGAACGGAAAAATTCAATATCTTTACATGTACCAAGAATAAGTACCTCTAAGTTTAGGAGTCTTACATGAAGACGGACGTACACCAGAGACGAGTTATGACCGAAACCTGAGAGAAGAATACGGATCTATGGCAATGCAGTGGACACAATGAAAGTTGATGGCTGACAGCTTTATGAATTCTGTCCACACAGAAAGACAGATGTCAAATATTACAATCAACCCCGCAGTCTTCAAAGATGAAACACAGTATGCCAGTATGCCCGACAGTATATTTATAATATATCGGCACTCGGCTCCAGGGCCAGATTACAAGCATTTATTGGTTATACAAGAATTACAGAATCCCCTTAGCACGGACACTCTGAATAAATATGGAGAAACATCTTAGAGGCAGGTGACATCCTGCACACGCCAACAACAAAGGAGGTAGTAAAGCACTGGCAAAACTACAGACCTGTCACACTGGCATTACACAGTGTTAACATTTTTGAGGCGGTTTCAGGAGGTCAACTTTACAGTTAAATGAAAAAGAATGAGTTATACAATCCAGGTTAACACGGTTTTAGAGTAGGAAGATCTTGTCTTGTAGACGACAATCTTATCTTCCAACGACAAGGAAGAAAATGCAGAATAGAACCAGTGAAGAGCAGGGGTGCCATAGGCACAATCAGAGAACACTGTATAAACATCAGAGGTCCTCGGTTGTTCAACGTCCTCCCAGCGAGCATAAGAAATATTGCCGGAACAACCGTGGACATCTTCAAGAGAAAACTAGATAATTTTCTTCAAGGAATGCCGGACCAACCGGGCTGTGGTGGATATGTGGGCCTGCGGGGCGCTGCAAGCAACAGCCTGGTGGACCAAACTCTCACACGTCAAGCCTGGCCTCGGGCCGGGCTTCGAGTAGAGCAACTCCCAGAACCCCATCAACCAGGTATCAACCAGGTATCAACAACTACTTGATCACAATTACAAAGGCATTAGAAGCAAACTAAAATGTAGACGGGTACAAATTTTGCCAAAGCATTTTATATGACCGTTGAATAATAGTCCATAAATTGGAAATTAAATCAATAACAGATAAAGTAGGGAGGAGAATTTTACATTTTTTAACAAACTGATTACAAAAGAATGCCAATGACTCAAAATCCAGGCTGAATACTTTATAAAATTGGTTGTATAAGGTACAGTCGTCGCACCGTACCTTATCTCTTCCTCATCCGACCGGGAGGGAGGGAGGGAGCTGGTCGGCCGAGCGGACAGCACGCTGGACTTGTGATCCTGTGGTCCTGGGTTCGATCCCAGGCGCCGGCGAGAAACAATGGGCAGAGTTTCTTTCACCCTATGCCCCTGTTACTTAGCAGTAATATAGGTACCTGGGTGTTAGTCAGCTGTCACGGGCTGCTTCCTGGGGGTGGAGGCCTGGTCGAGGACCGGGCCGCGGGGACACTAAAGCCCTGAAATCATCTCAAGATAACCTCAAGATAACCATCCTCGTAGTAGATATAGATACTAATACAAATACCAGTTCCGTGCTGTCCTCCGCTGACGACCCGAAAATAAGTATAAAAATTGCCTCATGAGAAAATGCCCCCCCCAAAATATCAGTCGGATATTAATAAGGTCTTAAATTTCATAATTATGACTTTAATGGTTACAAATTCCAATTCGGTGCAGGAAAATAGAGGACCTTAAAGGCGTACAAAATTCAAGACAGTACAATATTGTCATTGAAAGTAATGACCTGGATTAAGACCTTGGAATAATAATAATATCAGAAGATTTATCGTGAACATACCACAATAAAGCAACCACAGCAAGAGGCAGGTAAACGATAGGGTGGATAGCGAGAGCCTTCAAGACGAGGCACGTCACATCAGTGATGGCACTCTTCAAAACACTGGTGTCATCTCGCATGGAATAGTATTCAATCCTCGTGTCCCCCCCCCCCTGTGAAGGCAGCCATGATTGCATAGCTGGAAAATGTATAGAACTCATTTACTGCGCGCGCACCCCCCCCCCCCCTCACACACACACACACACACACACACACACACACACACACACACACACACACACACACACACACACACACACACACACACATTGAAGTTCTTAAACTGCTGAGACCGACACGAGCCACTCAAAGTGCACTCCTTGGGAAAGGAGACGAGAGATAAGTCTCACAACATACACATGGAAAATCCTGGCAGGACAGCACTCAACGCGGCACGATACAATTGCCCCGCACTGAAGCGAGACCTATGATAGGAAGGCTACAATAATTCAATCAAATGTCGAGGCGCCATAATCACAAACAAGAACACACTGTAAACATCAGAGTGTACGAATTTTCAATCTCTTGGAAACACTTATATATATATAAGAAATGTTGCTGGAACAACAGCGGAAAATTTCAAGAGGGAACTGAATAAGTTTCTAGTGAACTTACCGGATCAGCCTGACTGTGATGTCTATGTATGAAGACAAACAGCGTCACAGACCAGACAAAGACCAGGAAAGTCTAGCCACAGGCCAGACTGTGACACGAGAACATTTCTCGAAGTCATAAACAGGTAAACAGTATTTTAAGGGTAAATGAGTGACAATGAGAGGGGCAGCGACCAGCAGAGGGCTGAGAGTAGTGGGGTCCACCAAGGCTCGGTGATGGAATCATTGCTGTTTCTAATATACGTCAGTAACCCGAAGGAATGAGTTCCTATCTGTTCGTGTTTGAAGATATCGCAAAAGTGATGAGGAATGTAAAAACCGAAGAGGAATGCAGAGAATTGGAGCATGACGTTGACAAACTCCAGGAGGGGTAGACAGTGGCTGTTAGAGTTCAACCCCACCAAATGTAAAGTAATGAACGTGGGAAAGAAAGAAATGAGACTAGAAGAAATCTATACTCTAATTTTAAGGTAGCTACAGGAATCGGACAAGATAAAATAAAATACAGTGGATGTAATACAATGGATGTAATAACTGGTATCAGTAAAACCAGCACTTGAATACACACAATACCAGTGTGAAATCCGTACCTCGTGAAAGATAGAACTTGAAAAAGTGCAGAGTTGCAACAACATTAGTGCCTGAATTAAGAGGACTGAGAAACTGGACACGTTAATTGAACTTAATATCACAACCGTAGAGATAGGAAACAAAGGGGATATGATCACTGTATAAAAGATACTAAGGGAAATATATAAGGTGCACAAGGACAGCCTCATTAAATGGAGAAAACTTGGACATATGCATGAAATTATAGCTGGCAACTCCAATGAGTTGAAGGAATGTAAGGAAGTACTCTTACCCTGTAAGGATGGTCAACACATTCAACCATTGCAGGAGGCTGGGAGATTTGCTGTCCAGTTTGCAGAAAGAGAAGCTTCATATCGGCTTCCTGCAATGGTCAATTAAAACAAGAGAGGTTGACAGCCATTCGTGAGAGCATAGCTACAGGGCAGTACACTGAAAGAAGTTGTGGAAGCCAACTCCATCTAGAATTTTAAGGCCAGGTTCGTCCAAGAACACGACCGGCAGGATTGTTTCATTATAACCCAACAGGTATAACAAGGCGAGCAGGCGGGACATACCTAACAGTGCTGGTCATTTAGACCAGCACTGTTAGGTAACACCACAACTCATCGTCACCACTGTAACCTGCACCTTCACCACCACCCTCACCTTCATCACCACCCTCACTACCACTTTCACCACCACCACCCTCACCCCTCATCTTCACCACCACCCCCACCCCCACCTTCACCCCCGCCTTCACCCCACCCTCACCTTCACCACCACCCTCACCTTCACCACCACCCTCACCTTCACCACCACCCTCACCTTCACCACCACCCTCACCTTCACCACCACCCTCACCTTCACCACCACCCTCACCTTCACCACCACCCTCACCTTCACCACCACCCTCACCTTCACCACCACCCTCACCTTCACCACCACCCTCACCTTCACCACCACCCTCACCTTCACCACCACCCTCACCTTCACCACCACCCTCACCACCATCTTCACCTCCACCTTCACCTCCACCTTCACCCCCACCATCACCCCCACCATCACCCCCACCATCACCCCCACCATCACCCCCACCATCACACCCACCATCACCACCACCACCACCACCATCACCACCACCATCACCACCACCACCACCACCACCACCACCACCACCACCACCACCACAGTAACACCGGACTGTACTCCTCCACAGCGGCCACGGGATGCAAACTGTACGCCATCGACCGCAAGTGCTTCCAGACCATCATGATGCGGACTGGACTCATCCGCCAGGCTGAGTACACCAACTTCCTCAAAAGGTATGTTACTCCCCTCCCTCAGATAGCTCTATACCTGCCTCAGGTGACTCTATACCTGCCTCAGGTGGCTCTATGCCTTCCTCAGGTGTGACTATATCTGCCTCGGGTGGCTCTATACATCTTCCTTAGGTGGTGTAAGTAATTATGCCTTGAGTGGGTATTTCAGTACATCCCATTTCTCTTGTCTAAGACAACGCTTTCGCACAGATTTAAGAACATAAGAAAATAAGCATAAAGGTAAATGCAGAAGGCCTATTGGCCCATACGAGGCAGCTCCTATTTATAACCACCCAATCCCACTCATATACATGTCCAACTCACGTGTGAAACAATCGAGGAACCCCACCTCCACTACATTACGCGGTAATTGGTTCCACAAATCAACAACCTTGTTACTGAATGAGTATTTACCCAAGTCTTTCCTAAATCTAAACTTGTCTAATTTATACCCATTGTTTCGTGTCCTGACTTGTGTTGCTACCTTTAATACCCTATTAATATCCCCCCTCTGTTATATCCATTCATCCACTTGTAAACCTCTATCATTTCACCCCTAACTCATCGCCTTTCCAGTGAATGCAATTTAAGCTTTGCCAATCTTTCTTCATATGATAGGTTTCTAATTTGGGGAATTAACTTTGTCATCCTACGCTGGACAAGTTCAAGTGAATTTATATCCATTCTATAGTACGGCGACCAAAACTGAACTGCATAATCTAAATGGGGCCTAACCAGAGCAAGATTTAGCTGAAGAACAACACTAGGTGTCTTGTTACTAACGCTTCGATTAATAAATCCCAGTGTCCTATTTGCCTTATTACGAACATTTATGAATTTATTTTTTGGTTTTAAATTCTTACTAATCATAACTCCCAGATCCTTTTCGCAATCCGACTTCGCAATCTCAACACCATTTAGCTTGTATCTAGTAACTCTATCATCATTACCTAGTCTCAAAATCTTACATTTGTCAGCATTAAACTGCATCTGGAAATCTTTTGACCACTTGAAAACCCTGTTTAGATCGTTTTAAAGTAATAGCGAGTCTTTTTCCATGTTTATTTCTCTCCCGATTTTTGTATCATCTGCAAATTTGAAAATATTGCTGCTCAAACCTGAATCTAAATCATATATATTATAAATAACAGAGGTCCCAGGATAGAGCCTTGAGGCACTCTACTTACAACATTTTCCCACTCTGACTTCACTCCATTTATATTAACATTCTGTTTCCTTTGGTATAGCCATGCCCTAATCCTACTTAATGTAGCACCTCCAATACCATGAGCCTCTATTTTTTAATCAGTCTTTCATGTGGCACTGTATCAGAAGCTTTGCAAAAGTCAAAGTAGACAACATCACAATCCTTACCACAATCAACTGCCTCATCTATGCTGGAGTAAAATGATAGTAAATTTGGTAAACATGAACGGCCATTTGTAAAACCATGTTGTGAATCGTATAGTAATTTATATTTTTCAAGATGAAGACGAATGGTATTTGCAATTATCGATTCAAGTATCTTTCCCACAATAGACGTTAGGCTAATTGGCTGATAGTTTGACACAAGTGATCTACCTCCTTTCTTGAAAATTGGTACCACATTAGCAACCTTCCACGATACCGGCAATCTGCCTGACTCTTATGATTTATTAAATATGGTAGACAGTGGATCGCAAAGCTCCTCTTTACATTCTTTAAGCACCCTGGCAAACACTTCATCCGGTCCGGGGCTTGTCAGGTTCTGTTTAAAGTAGCTAGTGTTTGCGCGCTCTCGCTTGTTGGTAGTATATAGACACGTCTGGCTTAGTGCCTGGTGAACACCTTCACGGTCTGGGTGCACGTGAGTGGAATAAGCACGGTTCGTGAGGCTCTAGTCGTGTAAACACACACACACACACACACACACACACACACACACACACACACACACACACACACACACACACACACACACACACACACACACACACACACGCGCGCGCGCGCACGGGAGGGGGGGGGGGTGTTCGCGGCTGAGTGGACAGCGCTCGACGGTCGTAGTCCTTAGCGACCGGGTTCTGCCCCGGCCGAGGCGGAAACAAATGGGCAGTTTTCCTTCACCTGAACTTCTGGGAGTAGAAGAACTCGCAGAACCCCATCAAGCAGGTATCGCCCTCCCTGTTCACCTAGCAGTAAATAGCTTCCCCGCAGTTAGACGGCTGCTACGGACTGTTTCCTGGGATGTGCGCGCCCGCGTGTTAGAGCAAAATACATATAGTAGACAGAGAACAAAATAGATCGGCTAGAAAGGTGGGGGTCCAGTAGCAAATAGCTCGATTCTGGAGGCACAAATAGTAAATAAAATAATAAATACACATATACACGTGAGATGAATACTTAGAAAATGTGACCAGAGAGAAATGAGTCACTGCATTGATGTAAGAACGTTTGGAAGCCGGGGCTCGGAGCTTAGCTCGACCCTGCATGCACAACTAGGCGAGTACACACACACCCTCTGCTTCACACGCCTCTGTGTTCATGATGCACAAACAGCTCTCCTCTTATTTATTACCGCGGATTTTGCCCTTGGAAATTGTTATCAGTTGCGTGTCAGTACGTGTTCCTAAATCCACTCTGGTTAAGTAAACAAGTATTCAGTGTTAACAGTGTGTTAGTTAAACGTGGCGAGCAGATACCCTAGAGTGTTACTGCAGTACGACCCGATAAAGCTATGATTTGTTCAGATCTGAAACCTACATCTATGGACAGCACAAAACGTCCACTAGACTGTGCGACACAGTGGTTGCAAGGATCAGGTTGGGTTACCGTTACCTGTGGCAGGTGGCTGCAGGTGACGGGTCTCCCAATCCTGAGCACTCCAGTTGTAAACTCTGTGAGCAGGAACTACGGCATGATCTCCCGCACTACATCACTGAATGCCCAGTTATTAGACCTTTCAGACCAGTTGGCATGAGGTACCTGGAGCTTTGCAATTACTTTATTCACTCTCGTATTCTTGAAGATATCCTCACAGTATACCCAAAATTTGCCAGTGCAGGCTATTAAACACATGGCCCTGTATGACTAACCATCCTGCGAGATGGGGACTTGTATTACCACTGCTACCTTATTCAATCTTGTGTTGTTGATATCCTCAAAATGCATCCGGAGTCTGCCAGTGCAGACCGCCTATCACATGTCTCTGTATGACTAACCATCCTGTGTGATGGGGATTTTATAGCATCACCTAGTTAGCTTTTTTTTGACACACTGTACTCCACTTCATATAGTCTAGGGTAGCTGCACTAATGCAGATGTACCTCATAACTTAATAAAAAAAAAAAAAAATAAATAAATAAAACTAGTCGCTGGAAGAGCATAGGATGCACAGTAACTAAACTAGTCGCTACCACATTAGCAATGTTACCATGTGTACGGAGACAATGCAGTTACTGCCGTAGGAAATCGTAGCATAATTTGCAGTCATTAGCTCCAGAAAGAAAAGGAAACTGGAACAATGACCAGACTATCCCAAGTGAGACGGACGGGACCACAACCACATGGGCCATTTTTTTTTTTGGGGGGGGGGGGGGAGTAAAGAGGATGGAGAGGCATAGGTGAAGGGAAGTATAGAAGTGGGAAATACAGTGAAATACAGTGAAAGCAGGCGGGCTGTCCGCCTTGCTGACAATCCTCAAAATGCATCCGGAGTCTGCCAGTGCAGACCGCTTATCACATGCCTCTGTATGACTAACCATCCTGTGTGATGGGGATTTTTTAGCATCACCTAGTTAGCTTTTTTGACACACTGTACTCCACTTCATATAGTCTAGGGTAGCTGCACTAATGCAGATGTACCTAATATGTTAAAAAAAAAATAAAAAAAAATAATACCGAGCCCTTCTATGTATGCCGAACCTCTTTAAGATTGGCGTTTTTACTACCATATAACAAACTTCAGATAGAAACTGGGGTAACCCTTCATATAGTCTAGGGTAGCTGCCTAAATGCCCAGGCTTATCTAGCTCCTGACAAACTGGGTAACCCTTCATATAGTCTAGGGTAGCTGCCTAAATGCCCAGGCATATCTAGCTCCTGACAAACTGGGTAACCCTTCATATAGTCTAGGGTAGCTGCGGAAGTCACCGTGTACCTTAGTATGTAAATTACAAAGTCTAGGTGGCCTCCAGTATGTGCGGATATAAGTATAGTGTGATAATATACACGCAAATGAAAAACACCCGTAAATGAACAAATCCATAAGGGCCGTGACGAGGGTTCGAACCTACGTCCGAGAGCATCCCAAACGCTGCCTTTAAACACCCGTTGTTAAGCTTGGGATGAATGTTGGTTCAGATAATTGTTTTGATATCATCAGTATTTTCGCGACAGTGAAATAGTTGATGGACCGTGTTGTGAGGGTCAAGACGAAACACACACTAACTGTGCTACAGTGACAATCCTATATCAGCTGTGCTACAGTGACAATCCTATATCAGCTGTGCTACAGTGACAATCCTATATCAGCTGTGGTACAGTGACAATCCTGTATCAGCTGTGCTACAGTGACAATCCTGTATCAGCTGTGGTACAGTGACAATCCTATATCAGCTGTGGTACAGTGACAATCCTGTATCAGCTATGCTACAGTGACAATCCTGTATCAGCTGTGCTACAGTGACAATCCTGTATCAGCTGTGCTACAGTGACAATCCTGTATCAGCTGTGCTACAGTGACAATCCTGTATCAGCTGTGCTACAGTGACAATCCTGTATCAACTGTGCTACAGTGACAATCCTGTATCAACTGTGCTACAATGACAATTCTACGTCAATTCGTCAATTATACTATGTACGGTGGTAGTCCCATATCAGTTGTACTACGATAACAGTTCCCATATAAATTTTACTACGGTGACAAGCATATATAACAAACATCTGCCAACCATACAGTGGGTGACTATAAGCCAACATACAGTGGTGACAACCATATATACACCAACCATACTGTGGTGACAACCATATATACACCAACCATACTGTGGTGACAACCATATATACACCCACCATACTGTGGTGACAACCATATATACACCAACCATACTGTGGTGACAACCATATATACACCAACCATACTGTGGTGACAACCATATATACACCAACCATACTGTGGTGACAACCATATATACACCCACCATACTGTGGTGACAACCATATATACACCAACCATACTGTGGTGACAACCATATATACACCAACCATACAGTGGCGACGCCCCAAGCTTGGTGTTCGCGTGCGAGCTCAACACAGTTATCAGGCCGCAGTCTACTAATAATGGAGGAGCCATCAGATTAGTTCTTCCATCAATTCTAGTCAGGTTTGTAGTTTTTTTTTCGTCCCCATCTTCGAGGTGTTGATTGCAGGGTTCGATGCCATGTTCCTCCCGTTAATATGGCCGATATGTAACCGGTCATGGAGATGCGGGGATCCATAGTAATGGGGGGAGACACCGTAGGGCCTTGTTTGGACAGTGGGCGATCCGCGTCTGAAGGAAACACCCGCCTTGCTCTTTGTCGGATCCTAGGGGGAATACTGGCCCGTCCGCCGCCCCCCTTCCCTATCCTAGCCAACACCCGTCCCCCGTCCCCTTCCTAGCCATCATCCCCCCCCCCCTCCTCCCTCCCATCCCCCGCCATCCTAGCCAACACTCGCCCCATATATTAATGTTTTTCTTCAATTCTACAGAAATTCTTGGAAGTGAAACTAGCCGCTGTTTTTGTTGCTTTTAGAGTTTAGACCACAGGTGTTTCTGCGGGTCTTATCTGATGGTCAATACGTGTTTAATCTCGGCCGTCAGGGTTATGTGGGTGTTTTTTCCAGTCTGGGGTCATTGGGTCCTTTTATTGTAGGGTCGTTGGGTGCTTTTATTGTAGGGTCGTTGGGTGCTTTTATTGTAGGGTCGTTGGGTGCGTTTAGCCTGGGGTCGTTGGGTGCTTTTAGCCTGGGGTCGTTGGGTGCTTTTAGTCTGGGGTCGTTGGGTGCTTTTAGCCTGGGGTCGTTGGGTGCTTTTAGCCTGGGGTCGTTGGGTGCTTTTAGTCTGGGGTCGTTGGGTGCTTTTAGTCTGGAGTCGTTGGGTGCTTTTATTGTAGGGTCGTTGGGTGCTTTTATTGTAGGGTCGTTGGGTGCTTTTATTGTAGGGTCGTTGGGTCCTTTTATTGTAGGGTCGTTGGGTGCTTTTATTGTAGGGTCGTTGGGTGCTTTTATTGTAGGGTCGTTGGGTCCTTTTATTGTAGGGTCGTTGGGTGCTTTTATTGTAGGGTCGTTGGGTGCGTTTAGCCTGGGGTCGTTGGGTGCTTTTAGCCTGGGGTCGTTGGGTGCTTTTAGTCTGGGGTCGTTGGGTGCTTTTAGCCTGGGGTCGTTGGGTGCTTTTAGCCTGGAGTCGTTGGGTGCTTTTAGTCTGGGGTCGTTGGGTGCTTTTAGTCTGGGGTCGTTGGGTGCTTTTAGTCTGGGGTCGTTGGGTGCTTTTAGTCTGGGGTCGTTGGGTGCTTTTAGTCTGGGGTCGTTGGGTGCTTTTAGTCTGGGGTCGTTGGGTGCTTTTAGTCTGGGGTCGTTGGGTGCTTTTAGTCTGGGGTCGTTGGGTGCTTTTAGTCTGGGGTCGTTGGGTGCTTTTAGCCTGGGGTCGTTGGGTGCTTTTAGCCTGGGGTCGTTGGGTGCTTTTAGTCTGGGGTCGTTGGGTGCTTTTAGTCTGGGGTCGTTGGGGGCTTTTAGTCTGGGGTCGTTGGGGGCTTTTAGCCTGGGGTCGTTGGGGGCTTTTAGCCTGGGGTCGTTGGGGGCTTTTAGCCTGGGGTCGTTGGGGGCTTTTAGTCTGGGGTCGTTGGGGGCTTTTAGTCTGGGGTCGTTGGGGGCTTTTAGTCTGGGGTCGTTCTGTGTTTTGTTGTCTTGAACCAATAGATGTTACTGTGTGTCTGTGATCGACAACCATTTGCAGTTTGAGGTCACCAGGAAACTCAGATCACTCGGCGATCCATATCACTGACAGGTAACTCAGTCACCAGATGTTGTAAGCACGTGATAACTACAGGTGTCTCGGGATACCTATAGTGGTATTCCATGTCTCAGGGTCGTGTTAGTTTACACTGAGGTCATCTGGGCTGGCAAGAGCGCCAGCTGCTTCTCCTCCTCCTCCTCCACGCTCACACTGAAAGATTGATCCAGCAAGTGACAAGAATCAAGCGTGAGGAAGTACACAGTAATGAGGATTTTGGTGGCAGGAACAGGCGGCCTTCCGCACGGTACCAAGTGGGAGAGGAACCTCTCCTGGAGACGGAAGGGAAGGGGGGAGGGAACTATGAGGAGAAAGCGCCAAGCCATTACGACTATATATAGTACTTTTGGAATGGATCAGGGTAAGGATTTTGGGATGGAACGGAGACAGAAAAAGATATATGGTGGTTTATATCACACCGAACATTTCTGCATCGAAGCCAACATGCACCGGATATCATCAGCTGCGTAAGTACTGTTGGTCAAATATAATTTGAACCCTCTTTAGGAGTCGAACTAAGGAGTCCTACAGGACCTTGTATATGCCAAATATGTCAGACTAGTTTTGGAACAGACGGCGCCGTGTGGAGTCGGTATCTCGACAGACACACACACACACACACACACACACACACACACACACACACACACACACACACACACACACACACACACACAGACACACACACACACACACACACACACACACACACACACACACACACACACACACACACACACACACACACACACACACACACACACACACACACACACACACACACACAGACACACACACACACACACACACACACACACACAGACACACACACACACACACACACAGACACACACACACACACACACACACACACACACACACACACACACACACACACACACACACACACACACACACACACCATATCTGGAGAAAGTCTCGAGGTAGCCCACTAAACTAGTTCCAAAGGTGAGAGATATTAGGGACATGGACAAACTGGATAAATTAAATCTCTCGTTAATGGAAGAGATGAAGCAGAGATACACGATCACCACACACAAAATACTCATTGCTGTAGACAGAGCAGACACACACAGGCATTGCTGTAGACAGAGCAGACACACAGGCATTGCTGTAGACAGAGCAGACACACACGGGTATTGCTGTAGACAGAGCAGACACACACAGGTATTGCTGTAGACAGAGCAGACACACACAGGCATTGCTGTAGACAGAGCAGACACACACAGGCATTGCTGTAGACAGAGCAGACACACACATGCATTGCTGTAGACAGAGCAGACACACATGCATTGCTGTAGACAGAGCAGACACACACATGCATTGCTGTAGACAGAGCAGACACACACATGCATTGCTGTAGACAGAGCAGACACACACAGGTATTGCTGTAGACAGAGCAGACACACACAGGCATTGCTGTAGACAGAGCAGACACACACAGGCATTGCTGTAGACAGAGCAGACACACAGGCATTGCTGTAGACAGAGCAGACACACACAGGCATTACTGTAGACAGAGCAGACACACACAGGTATTGTTGTAGACAGAGCAGACACACAGGCATTACTGTAGACAGAGCAGACACACACAGGTATTGTTGTAGACAGAGCAGACACACAGGCATTGCTGTAGACAGAGCAGACACACACAGGTATTGCTGTAGACAGAGCAGACACACAGGCATTGCTGTAGACAGAGCAGACACACAGGCATTGCTGTAGACAGAGCAGACACACAGGCATTGCTGTAGACAGAGCAGACACACAGACATTGCTGTAGACAGAGCAGACACACAGGCATTGCTGTAGACAGAGCAGACACACACAGGTATTGCTGTAGACAGAGCAGACACACAGGCATTGCTGTAGACAGAGCAGACACACACAGGTATTGCTGTAGACAGAGCAGACACACACAGGTATTGCTGCAGACAGAGCAGACACACAGGCATTCAAGTTAGACTTAATATGTGAGTTATAAAATCAGTTTAATTCTTATTGTCTAGTCAATAAATGGAATGCTGTAAGAAGTGAAGAGGTGCGAGAAGCCGCCATTCAAGGCATCAAAAGTAGATATGCCAGAGCTCAAAATGTTCTGCAATATGTATCAACTTGCAGTTGATTGTTGATAGACGGGACGCGCACAAAAAACTGGAGCTTCACCCCAGCAAACACAACTGAGTATAGGTATGTGAAGAATTGAGTCAAGCCAGTAACTAGGTGTGTGGCCTCCTACCTTCATTTCCTGAGAGGTGAGAGGGGGTGCCGGGGCGTCCTCGACTCGACGTACGATGGATCCCGCTAACTCATAGCATAAAAAAGACATTATATACATCTATAATCTTGCACTAACAAAGTCTTCCACTGGGCGACAAAGAGCATCGTGGAGTTCAACAGTGACAAATTCCGCTGGAGAACCTGAAGACCAGAACCCGGGTACAGAACTCCTTACACCAACACCTGTATACAGCACCCCAAGAACCTTACACCAACACCTGTATACAGCACCCCAAGAACCTTACACCAACACCTGTATACAGCACCCCAAGAACCTTACACCAACACCTGTATACAGCACCCCAAGAACCTTACACCAACACCTGTATACAGCACCCAAGAACCTTACACCAACACCTGTATACAGCACCCCAAGAACCTTACACCAACACCTGTATACAGCACCCCAAGAACCTTACACCAACACCTGTATACAGCACCCAAGAATAATGATATTTAACAACTTTCCCGTTAGCGAGCACTACAGATTAAGCTTAGACTCAGGCAAGGAAATGGTGAAGTAGATTATGAGAACCTACTCAAGTAGTACTCCTGTCCTCTCGTATGGTACTCATTACCCCCCCCCCCCTTCCCCCCCTCTACTAGACAGGCGAAATATCCGAAACGCAGAGCTCTTGTACTCTACTTGTAGATTCAGTGACGCACCACAACTCCCAGGACCGCGGCAAAATATACATTCCGTATACTTCCTAAAACTGAGACGAGAGATGACATAATCTTGACATGGAAAATACTCGGACTGTTTCCTAACCTACACAATAAAATATTAGTGAGAAATATGACAAGAATTGAGAAAAAAACACGTGAAAAGAGGCGCCATAATGAGAGGTAGAGAAGGTGTGACTGACTGAGAACCTTCCTAGGGTACCGGATCAACCAGGAGCAGAGACAGGTTGTGAATTATTGTTGTATTATTATACAATTATACTAATTGTTCTCAGGTTGTGAATTGCTGTGTGAGCCTTCTGGCCGCTACCAGCAATAACTGTACTGTTCATATAACCACCTGCGAAACTTAATTGGTGTCGGTAACGATTGCGGGAGTCTCGACACCACGGCTAAATACATACACACACACACACACACACACACACACACACACACACACACACACACACACACACACACACACACACACACACGGACGGACGGAGGCCGGCCAGGCTGGGATCAACCTACCAACTAACCATGAGCTCATACAACATAACACTCGTACTCTTGACTGTAAAGTATGGCTAAGAGGGAGAAATAACCACTGGCAAAAATGTCATAATATGAGACAAAATGTATCGTAGTTATATAATGAAATCTGCAGGTCAAGAACCTGTACACAGGTCTCCAGGCCGTCCTTACGATAACTCTATATAACACTTCAAAGCTACGGATACGAGTATACAAGTGTGTGTGTGTGTGTGTGTGTGTGTGTGTGTGTGTGTGTGTGTGTGTGTGTGTGTGTGAAGTTCATAAATATAAACTTTTGCTCGACCTTAGAGGCTCTTAGACGATAGGCCGTGTGGGTTTATGTCGGTTCGCACACTGTTCTCCACACACACACACACTGGAGGCTTGTCCTGTGTCATCCTTGGCGAGTGGACACACAGCGGTGCTTTTGTAGTGCCGTACGAGGACACATAATGTGTTCATCACGTGCCTGTATATATATATATATATATATATATATATATATATATATATATATATATATATATATATATATATATACATACATACATATATGTTTGCCTTCCATGTGTCGAGTGTCGCTCCTGCAATATCTCTAGAACTCCTTGTCGTCGTAGATAGACGAGTCTTGCAACTCTCCTAAGTATGATTGGAAACGGTAAAGCAACATAATATAGTGTAGCCATCTGGTGGCTGTTTTTAGAGTCACATTTCAGTGTCCTCGTCACTAAATGTCACGAAAGCGGATACTTGAGGGTCTGGGGAATTATTTACACGCGCCCTCTAATAGTGTATGTTATTAAAAAGTCACAGATTAACTGGTAACAGCTAGATTATTTTATTCATTTTTCGTATTTTTTTATATAATTATTTCAAAAGAAAAATTTGGAAGAATCGCTTGAAGATTGATGTTTCAAAGTCTTAAGAATTTAAAGTTTCAACTTGTCTTTTTTTTATAAATGTCAGTAATGTGGATTTGAATAAGTAAGACAGGCATACGGATGCACTAAGGAGGGGAAGAGGGGAAACCAGGCGCTGCCCACGTCTGTCTCCCATACCTCTTAAACCCCCCCCCCCTCCTCTCTCTCTCTCTCTCTCTCTCTCTCTCTCTCTCTCTCTCTCTCTCTCTCTCTCTCTCTCGCTCGCTCTATTTAATTGTCACTCGTATCTGCGTGTCTATCTAGCTCTCTCTCTAACAGAATCTGTCTTGCTATATCTTTATTTAGCTATCCCCCCCCCCCTTCGTCCTGCCCACCCTTCTTCCCTCCCTTCCTTTCCCCCCCCCCCCCTTTCTTTCCCCCCTTCTTTCCCCCCCTTCTTACCCACTTGCCCCCCCCCCCTCAAGAAGCTCTGAAACAAATGTTTGAGTCTCAGATGCTTTGCTGTTCTTTCTCTTCACTTTTATTTCTTTTGTAAAGAATAATTTTTCATTAACACATTTAGGTACATGTGCAGCTGCCCGAGACTATATGTAAGGGAGAAGCAGTTTTTTTTTTTTATATATCAATGCTCTTCTTGATTATGTCGCACGTTATGGGTACGTGAAATAATACGTACGTGAAATTCCCTTAATTAGTTCTCTTCACCCAGTGTGTTAAGAACTATAGCTACGTAATACTAAAAATCCCCATCACACAGGATGGTTAGTCATACAGAGGCACGTGATAAGTAGTCTGCACTGGCAGACTCTGGGTGCATTATGAGGATATCATCAACACAAGAGTGAATACTGGCAGCAGTGATACTGAAAGTCCCCATCTCGCAGGATGGTTAGTCATACTAGGGTCCATATGTTCAGTAGCTTGCACTGGCAAATTTGGGGAGCACTGTGAGGATATCTTCAAGAACACGAGAGTGAATAAAGTAATTGCAAAGCTCCAGGTACCTCATGCCAACTGGTCTGAAAGATCTAATAACTGGGCATTCAGTGATATAGTGTGGGAGATCATGTCTCAGTTCCTGCTCACAGAGTTTGCAACTGGAGTGCTCAGGATTGGGAGATCCGTCACCTGTAGCCACCTGCCACAGGTAACGGTTACCCAACCTGATCCTGGCAACCACTGTGTCGCACAGTCTAGTGGACGTTTTGTGCTGCCCATTGATATAGGTTTCAGATCTCAACAAATCATAGCTTTTTATACTAGTGCTTTCAGGTCATTGCGAGTCAGTAATTTCTTTCCTATCAGACCTGAGTGTTTAGACCAATATAGTTTTGACAGTAGAGATGGGGATACCTAGATTTAATTCAACTTCATCTTTGTTACACGCTAATTTGGCTACAATGTCTGTCTCATTATGATGGGTTATATTTGTGTGATGGTATCCATACAAAGGAGATTCGAGACCCTTTACTCTGTGCATCAATTAGGTCATTTATAATTGGTAGTATGAGGTTCTTGCTGTCGATCTTCCAAGAGAAGTTTTCGATTGCTTGAATGAGCAGACTTTGGATCACAAAATATTACTCCTCCTCCAATGTTTTTTAATGTACTGGTAGCTAGGTGTAATGCCGCTAGTTCTGCTTGTGTGGAGGTCAGCCAGTTGTTTAACCTGACACTGATAGTCTTTGTGCAAATATGATTTCTATAAAACCTTCATGCTGCTGTAGCCCGTCCAGTAGATTTTTTTAGTCTGCATTCCATTAACAACTCTACGTTATTCACCCTGCCATATTTCACACGTGACTAAATACTGTACTCCATTAATTAATTAAACATGACCTGGGGTTGTGGATAATTCAACCTGGCCTCCTGATAAGATAGTACATTTTATAATTATGTGCACAACCGTACAAATTTTGCCCCCAGACCATTCCCCCCTACAAGTTTGGTTAAGACTCGCCCCCAGACCATTTCCCCCTACAAATTTGGTCAAGACTCGCCCCCAGACCATTTCCCCCTACAAGTTTGGTCAAGACTTGCCCCCAGACCATTCCCCCCTACAAGTTTGGTTAAGACTCGCCCCCCGACCATTTCCCCCTACAAGTTTGGTTAAGACTCGCCCCCAGACCATTCCCCCCTACAAGTTTGGTCAAGACTCGCCCCCAGACCATTCCCCCCTACAAGTTTGGTCAAGACTCGCCCCCAGACCATTCCTCCCTAGAAGTTTGGTCAAGACTCGCCCCCAGACCATTTCCCCCTACAAGTTTGGTCAAGACTCGCCCCCAGACCATTCCCCCCTACAAGTTTGGTCAAGACTCGCCCCCAGACCATTCCCTCCTACAAGTTTGGTCAAGACTCGCCCCCAGACCATTCCCCCCTACAAGTTTGGTCAAGACTCGCCCCCAGACCATTCCTCCCTAGAAGTTTGGTCAAGACTCGCCCCCAGACCATTTCCCCCTGCAAGTTTGGTCAAGACTCGCCCCCAGACCATTCCCCCCTACAAGTTTGGTCAAGACTCGCCCCCAGACCATTCCCCCCTACAAGTTTGGTCAAGACTCGCCCCCCAGGCGTCTGGCCTCCCTCCTACTATGGTCAGAGAGACTGACATTCTCTCATATAGGTATAGATACATATTGCTAGTACTATAATGTGGTGGTGGTTAGTATTGGCAAGCGTCTCGAGGTTGGCATTGTCACTTTAATTTGTATTAGTGTCCTTATTAATATTTGTGTTAGTATGGTGAAGGGGTGTCCTGGAACATTAGTGTGGTTTACAGCGTATAGTGAGGGACTCCCTGAGGCGTCTCGTGACGTGTAGTCTTAATGGGCAAAATCTTGTGGGACGTTTTTCTTTTCACCATTATAGTTACCATTAATGTATAGTTCCTACACAATAATTTTTATAAATTACAAGTAAATGGCTCTTGATAATGAATGTTTATGTATGCTGGGAAGGAAAGGGTATGGAGGGAGGGAGGGAGGGATTGAGGATAGGAGGGACGTATAGAAGTGAAGGGACGCGGTGGAAGGTTCTCTTCCCTCCTCTCTCAACCACTACCCTCCACTACCCTCCCTTCTCGTTCCTCCACGGCGTCACAGGGTATGACTTTGAAGGGTGCTTTGGGCACGTGTTGGCCAGGTCCTGGACAGCCTTGTGGCCACGTGTTGGCTAGACCCTGGACAGCCTTGTGGGCACGTGTTGGCCAGGTCCTGGACAGCCTTGTGGGCACGTGTTGGCCAGGCCCTGGACAGCCTTGTGGGCACGTGTTGGCTAGACCCTGGACAGCCTTGTGGGCACGTGTTGGCCAGACCTTGGACAGCCTTGTGGGCACGTGTTGGCCAGACCTTGGACAGCCTTGTGGGCACGTGTTGGCTAGACCCTGGACAGCCTTGTGGGCACGTGTTGGCCAGGCCCTGGACAGCCTTGTGGGCACGTGTTGGCCAGACCTTGGACAGCCTTGTGGGCACGTGTTGGCTAGACCCTGGACAGCCTTGTGGGCACGTGTTGGCCAGGTCCTGGACAGCCTTGTGGGCACGTGTTGGCCAGGCCCTGGACAGCCTTGTGGGCACGTGTTGGCCAGGTCCTGGACAGCCTTGTGGGCACGTGTTGGCCAGACCCTGGACAGCCTTGTGGGCACGTGTTGGCCAGGTCCTGGACAGCCTTGTGGGCACGTGTTGGCCAGGCCCTGGACAGCCTTGTGGGCACGTGTTGGCCAGGTCCTGGACAGCCTTGTGGGCACGTGTTGGCTAGACCCTGGTCAGCGTACTGGTAAGGTGCAGTACTCCGGCTCCGCCCACAGCCAGCGCTTGTGTTCAAACCGGTGTGTAGGGAGCGGGCGAGCCAGGATAAGCCGAGGGGTAGGTAGTGATGATGGTGACCGGGCAGCAGGAGCCCTCGTGTGGCTGCCGCCCCTCCAAGGTCACAGGCCATTAAAGTCACTGCTGAACATTTTATTAAACGTCAGGCCAGTTGGGGGTCGTAGCGACGCAGTCATGACGGCAGGGCCACCCAACATGGGGTGTGGCTCTGTGAGGAGCAAGTGGGGTATACCCAGCATGGGGTGTGGCTCTGTGAGGAGCCCGTGGGGTATACTCAACATGGGGTGTGGCTCTGTACCCAGCATGGGGTGAGGATCTGGTGGGGCCCGGGTGGGAAAGAGAGGAAAGAGGGGTCACATGAACAGCTGTAAGAAAGGGAAAATTCTGGGTCAGGAAAGCAGGCCAATGTCCCGTGTTTCTGGCATGTGGGGCTGGGCTGGGTGGGATAGAGTAGGACTGGGCTGGGCTGGGCTGGATAGAGTAGGGCTGGGCTGGGTGGGATAGAGTAGGACTGGGCTGGGCTGGGCTGGATAGAGAAGGGCTGGGCTACACTATATCTTGGATTCCAGTAAAATTGAGCCATTTAGAGATAAATCTTAACTCACGTTGTATGATATGGCAACCTATCATATTACTAAGGATAAAATACCTGAAATCCTTGCACTGTATCCCTATTTCGCTCCCAGTAAATAAACGACATATGAGATTAAGAAACGAGTAGTGTATTGTGAAGACATAATAATAAACAGTGGCTCCCCTATGACTGTAATATGTCCATTGGTCAAACAATTATGTTTAAGCGATAAGACCTACCAATAATGTATGACTTACTATAAATATATAGCTCTTTAAATAGAACATTCTCTGTAACTAGCTGACCTGTAACTATGAGGTGTGAAGGATAGATGAAATTGTTTATGTAATAATCTCCGTTGATGTCTGATAAAAGACCTTTAGTGCCCTCTGTAAACCTTTTTGCGCTACCGCTCACAGGATGAGTATGGGGTGCACAATAAACTAGCCGCTTCCGGCGGCAACATTCAAATCAAGGACTGGGTGGGGCTAGGCTGGGCGTGGGATAGTGGGTGTCTGGGCTGGGCGGGAGATTTAGGATTTGGGACGTATGTCATCACTTCGGGCAGGAACCCTTCCTCTCGTCTAAAAAAGTCGCACTGTTTACATAATCGATCAAATCCGTTAACAATACGATTAGTAAAATAGTTTAGTGGGCCTGCTCGGGTCTATACGTTTCTGGCTAGAGAAAACGGTTATATTTTTTACGGAGTGGGAATTGAGAAAATAGGATGGCTTTCTAGGTTTTGAAGACTTTTAAAAATTACTTTTCGGGAAGCCACGCTAAATACAGCGAGGAACAGACGAACTGAGATAATTGTATGTTGTTTGGGGCAGTGGAGTGATTGGCACAAATGCTCACGTTGTTGTTGTGTTTCTGGGGTTGAGCTCCAGCTGTTTGATTGTGCCTCGATCTCACCCTTTAACCAGTTAATGTACAGGTTTCCGAGCCTATTGGGCTCTGTCATTTCTACATTTGAAGCTGCTGAGTGGTCTCCTTCCTCCACTTCTTGTCACGTTCCAGCTCTTCACTATTGTGACACTATAAGTACATTTTTCTCCTGATTTTGTGCCTCATTGCTTTTCTTAATGACCACCTGTGCCCCATATTGGCGGCGGTGGTCTGAGGTTGATTTGTGGGGGTTAGGATTGTGGGGTTTGGGGAGTGTAGGAGGGAATGAGGTTGGTGGGGGGGGGTGGCTCCGTGTGATTGGCTCGAGAGAGGACAAAATGATTGGTAGGAGTGTGATTGGCAGGAGGCGAGTCTGTGAGTTACAGGCTCACAAAAGGACTGTCTCGGGGTAAGTGTTCTCTTATGTTAGCAACAACTTTTTGGCGGAGTGTGTTGTGGGCGGGGAGGTGGACACGGCACTGATTAATTATTTGAGCTCGATCGTGTATAGGCAAGATGAAGTATTCATGGTGGCTGACGTGGGCGTGGTGGCTGACGTGGGCGTGGTGGCTGACGTGGGCGTGGTGGCTGACGTGGGCGTGGTGGCTGACGTGGGCGTGGTGGCTGGCGTGGGCGTGGTGGCTGACGTGGGCCTGGTGGCTGGCGTGGGCGTGGTGGCTGGCGTGGGCGTGGTGGCTGACGTGGGCGTGGTGGCTGGCGTGGGCGTGGTGGCTGGCGTGGGCGTGGTGGCTGGCGTGGGCGTGGTGGCTGGCGTGGGCGTGGTGGCTGATGTGGGCGTGGTGGCTGGCGTGGGCGTGGTGGCTGGCGTGGGCTTGGTGGCTGGCGTGGGCCTGGTGGCTGGCGTGGGCCTGGTGGCTGGCGTGGGCCTGGTGGCTGGCATGGGCCTAGTGGCTGGCGTGGGCCTGGTAGCTGGCGTGGGCGTGGTGGCTGGCGTGGGCGTGGTGGCTGGCGTGGGCCTGATGGCTGGCGTGGGCCTAGTGGCTGGCGTGGACGTGGTGGCTGGCGTGGGCGTGGTGGCTGGCGTGGGCGTGGTGGCTGGCGTGGGCGTGGTGGCTGGCGTGGGCCTGGTGGCTGGCGTGGGCGTGGTGGCTGGCGTGGGCGTGGCAGCAGTGGGGGTCGGCGCGCCCCGGGTACAAACCAGCCAGCGGGCAGGAAGGCGGCAAGGGGGGCGGCGACGGGCTGCTGGTGGGTGATCCTGGCAGTAACGGATTCAACCCGTCAATTAATCCACTTTTTCCCCCGCCATCCCCGCCGCCCGGACCACCTCGCCCAGGCGACCTTGGGGCCGGGAACCTGTTCCCGCTCGTTACTGACAGGTTTTTGCTGCGGGCTTATACCACCAGCGGCCCATTTTCTTCAAACTCCTACCACGATACTGGCAACAAAGTGCTCAGAATTATGACCGTTGATAATGTAACCTGGTGCAACTTGCCTCTTTGCAACACACACAAACAGGTATTGCACGTGGTGCTGGTGCCTCAAAGTGGCTGGCCTGAGCAACAGGGGGGCGGGAAGGCCTGAGCAACAGGGGGGGCGGGAAGCCCTGATCACAGATGCTCAACTGCTGCACGTGTCCAGTACCACACTGGACACGTGCAGCCAACGAGGCGACCTTCACGTACTGTGAAGGTCGCCTCGTTGTGGTGGTCGCGAGTAAAGTGGGTACTCCACAGGGGGTCACCTGGCCTCGTGGGTACTCCAGTAGGGGTCAGCTGGCCTCGTGGGTACTCCACAGGGGGTCACCTGGCCTCGTGGGTACTCCAGTAGGGGTCACCTGGCCTCGTGGGTACTCCACAGGGGGTCACCTGGCCTCGTGGGTACTCCACAGGGGGTGGTCACCTGGCCTCGTGGGTACTCCACAGGGGGTCACCTGGCCTCGTGGGTACTCCACAGGGGGTCACCTGGCCTCGTGGGTACTCCAGCAGGGGTCACCTGGCCTCGTGGGTACTCCAGCAGGGGTCACCTGGCCTCGTGGGTACTCCAGCAGGGGTCACCTGGCCTCGTGGGTACTCCACAGGGGGTCACCTGGCCTCGTGGGTACTCCACAGGGGGTCACCTGGCCTCGTGGGTACTCCACAGGGGGTCACCTGGCCTCGTGGGTACTCCACAGGGGGTCACCTGGCCTCGTGGGTACTCCACAGGGGGTCACCTGGCCTCGTGGGTACTCCACAGGGGGTCACCTGGCCTCGTGGGTACTCCACAGGGGGTCACCTGGCCTCGTGGGTACTCCACAGGGGGTCACCTGGCCTCGTGGGTACTCCACAGGGGGTCACCTGGCCTCGTGGGTACTCCACAGGGGGTCACCTGGCCTCGTGGGTACTCCAGCAGGGGTCACCTGGCCTCGTGGGTACTCCAGCAGGGGTCACCTGGCCTCGTGGGTACTCCAGCAGGGGTCACCTGGCCTCGTGGGTACTCCAGCAGGGGTCACCTGGCCTCGTGGGTACTCCAGCAGGGGTCACCTGGCCTCGTGGGTACTCCAGCAGGGGTCACCTGGCCTCGTGGGTACTCCAGCAGGGGTCACCTGGCCTCGTGGGTACTCCAGCAGGGGTCACCTGGCCTCGTGGGTACTCCAGCAGGGGTCACCTGGCCTCGTGGGTACTCCAGCAGGGGTCACCTGGCCTCGTGGGTACTCCAGCGGGGGTCACCTGGCCTCGTGGGTACTCCAGCAGGGGGTCACCTGGCCTCGTGGGTACTCCAGCGGGGGTCACCTGGCCTCGTGGGTACTCCAGCGGGGGTCACCTGGCCTCGTGGGTACTCCAGCGGGGGTCACCTGGCCTCGTGGGTACTCCAGCGGGGGTCACCTGGCCTCGTGGGTACTCCAGCGGGGGTCACCTGGCCTCGTGGGTACTCCAGCGGGGGTCACCTGGCCTCGTGGGTACTCCAGCGGGGGTCACCTGGCCTCGTGGGTACTCCAGCGGGGGTCACCTGGCCTCGTGGGTACTCCAGCGGGGGTCACCTGGCCTCGTGGGTACTCCAGCGGGGGTCACCTGGCCTCGTGGGTACTCCAGCGGGGGTCACCTGGCCTCGTGGGTACTCCAGCGGGGGTCACCTGGCCTCGTGGGTACTCCAGCGGGGGTCACCTGGCCTCGTGGGTACTCCAGCGGGGGTCACCTGGCCTCGTGGGTACTCCAGCAGGGGTCACCTGGCCTCGTGGGTACTCTAGCAGGGGTCACCTGGCCTCGTGGGTACTCTAGCAGGGGTCACCTGGCCTCGTGGGTACTCCAGCAGGGATCACCTGGCCTCGTGGGATACTCCAGCAGGGATCACCTGGCCTCCACACTGTACCAGGTGCTTGTGTTATGCTGCGACATCCAGCGCTGTGTGTGTTGGCCTCCCCAGTCACTGTGACCTGTTGACTGGTACACCTACTGACTGCCTGACATGGATTAGTACGTCTGGATTTGACATGGATTACTATTTCTGGCTTTGACGTGGACTGGTACTTCTGGCTTTGGCTTAGACTGGTACTTGTGACAGGTAATGATCTCGGTGTTGCTGCCACAAACTAATATTTTGCATTTTTTGGGTTTGACAAACATTGGGAGAGTGAGGGAGTCGAAGGTTGCCAAGACACTGCCATGTGTTTTGAGTCAAAATGATGGTACATTGATTCACAAAAGTTAGGAGCCATAACTAAGAAGCAGCAGTTAGTCCAAGCATACCCCTGACTCGCCCCACACATCGTCCAAGCATACCCTGACTCGCCCCTCACATCGTCCAAGCATACCCTGACTCGCCCCACACATCGTCCAAGCATACCCTGACTCGCCCCACACATCGTCCAAGCATACCCTGACTCGCCCCTCACATCGTCCAAGCATACCCTGACTCGCCCCTCACATCGTCCAAGCATACCCTGACTCGCCCCTCATATCGTCCAAGCATACCCTGACTCGCCCCTCACATCGTCCAAGCATACCCTGACTCGCCCCACACATCGTCCAAGCATACCCTGACTCGCCCCACACATCGTCCAAGCATACCCTGACTCGCCCCTCACATCGTCCAAGCATACCCTGACTCGCCCCACACATCGTCCAAGCATACCCTGACTCGCCCCACACATCGTCCAAGCATACCCTGACTCGCCCCACACATCGTCCAAGCATACCCTGACTCGCCCCACACATCGTCCAAGCATACCCTGACTCGCCCCACACATCGTCCAAGCATACCCTGACTCGCCCCACACATCGTCCAAGCATACCCTGACTCGCCCCTCACATCGTCCAAGCATACCCTGACTCGCCCCACACATCGTCCAAGCATACCCTGACTCGCCCCTCACATCGTCCAAGCATACCCTGACTCGCCCCACACATCGTCCAAGCATACCCTGACTCGCCCCACACATCGTCCAAGCATACCCTGACTCGCCCCACACATCGTCCAAGCATACCCTGACTCGCCCCTCACATCGTCCAAGCATACCCTGACTCGCCCCACACATCGTCCAAGCATACCCTGACTCGCCCCTCACATCGTCCAAGCATACCCTGACTCGCCCCACACATCGTCCAAGCATACCCTGACTCGCCCCACACATCGTCCAAGCATACCCTGACTCGCCCCTCACATCGTCCAAGCATACCCTAACTCGCCCCACACATCGTCCAAGCATACCCTGACTCGCCCCACACATCGTCCAAGCATACCCTGACTCGCCCCACACATCGTCCAAGCATACCCTGACTCGCCCCTCACATCGTCCAAGCATACCCTGACTCGCCCCTCACATCGTCCAAGCATACCCTGACTCGCCTTTGTTCACCCAGACACGCAGGCAACCAAAGGTCATGACCCTTCATTATGGATGTGCAAGCCACTTGGGACCTTCACCTGGGGGTGAGATAGGGTCGCGTGGGGGAGCTCCCAGCACGGGATCGTCGCCCGTGTGGGTGTCGGGGCGGGCGTGGGGGAAGGTCTTGTCTACACTCTCTACCGCTCCAGACCACGCCAATATTGACGCACTTAATGTCAATAATGCCTTACCGGACTACTGGGAGGGGCATAGGCAAGTGGTTGGCATATCTGAGGTAACAGTACCGGGGACGAGCTCACCTTTATTTATCCTTTCAAAAGTTGAGCTCTGGCTCTTTGGGCCCCGCCTCTCAACTGTCAATCAGTCAACTGTTTTTTCTCTCTCCCCCGTCAGCCCGTATCAGCTGTTTAACTTCCAGGTACCTATTTACTACTAGGTGAAGAACTCAGGGTGAAAAACTCTGTCCATTTGTTTCTGCCTCCGTCGGGGATCGATCCCCGGACCCTAGGGCTATGAATCCCGAGCACTGTCCACTCAGCCGTCAGGGCCAGCAGTGTGTGTGTGTGTGTGTGTGTGTACTCACCTAGTTGTACTCACCTAGTTGTGCTTGCGGGGGTTGAGCTCTGGCTCTTTGGTCCCGCCTCTCAACTGTCAATCAACAGGTGTACAGGTTCCTGAGCCTACTGGGCTCTATCATATCTACACTTGAAGCTGTGTATGGAGTCAGCCTCCACCACATCACTTCCTAATGCATTCCATTTGTCAACCACTCTGACACTAAAAAAGTTCTTTCTAATATCTCTGTGGCTCATTTGGGCACTCAGTTTCCACCTGTGTCCCCTAGTGCGTGTGCCCCTTGTGTTAAACAGCCTGTCTTTATCAACCCTGTCAATTCCCTTGAGGATCTTGAATGTGGTGATCATGTCCCCCCTGACTCTTCTGTCTTCCAACGAAGTGAGATTTAATTCCCGTAGTCTCTCCTCGTAGCTCATACCTCTCAGCTCGGGTACTAGTCTGGTGGCAAACCTTTGAACCTTTTCCATTTTAGTCTTATGCTTGACTAGATATGGACTCCATGCTGGAGCCGCATACTCCAGGATTGGTCTGACATATGTGGTATATAATGTTCTGAAAGATTCCTTACACAAGGCCGTTCTTATGTTAGCCAACCTGGCATATGCTGCTGCTGTTATCCTCTTGATATGAGCTTCAGGGGACAGGTCTGGCGTGATATCAACCCCCAGGTCTTTCTCTCTCTGACTCTTGAAGTATTTCATCTCCCAAGTGATACCTTGTATCTGGTCTCCTGCTTCCTACCCCTATCTTCATTACATTACATTTGCTTGGGTTAAACTCTAATAGCCGTGTGTGTGTGTGTGTGTGTGTGTGTGTGTGTGTGTGTGTGTGTGTGTGTGTGTGTGTGTGTGTGTGTGTGTGTGTTTACTAGTTGTGCTTACATAAAGTTGTTAGCTCTTGGACCCGGTATTGCTAACAGTTCGTTGTCGAATGCGACAACGAACCCCTATTTGTATTTACTATTTGAGCCTGCAGAATAGAGCTATTAGCTAGCTCTTGGACCCCGCCTTTCTTACCGATCTCTCTTTTTATATTATGTTCACTACATACATTTCTTTTAATGACTTGTGTTCGAACCACAACGCTGTACATGCTTCACCCTAATACATATAATCGCCAACGGAACCTAAACACCTAACAAAAGCCTAAATATGCACAGTATGCTAATATATAATTATTAATTTATATTTGAGAAAATCCAAATTTTGAATTAATAGTATGTTTAAATTGATGCGTCCTTGGGGTCGACCGCTGGATGGAATGGCCTTGGTCTGAGGCGGGTTGCATGCTACAACTACTAGTAGTTCCCAACAGAACTTAAACACTCTACCGAACTAAAATTTAGACCTATCCATACACCAGATTCTAATATATACAATTATTTGTGAGACAATACATATTTTGGATAGATAGATTGAGCGCTAAAATTAGTGAATGGAGTGTTGGACAAGCTGCAGGAACGAACATAGTCCGAGCTATATCGACACAATTGACTGGTTAATCGTCCAGCCCGTTCTCGCTTACAAAGATCCAAGCTCGTTAATCCAGCTGCCAAACCCCCTGTTTATGATTAAAAAGCAGTTTACACACGACTCACAACTGATGACGTCCGAACACTTCCGGAACAAGTGCTTTGCTCACGTCCTCTGTTCGGACCACAATTCTATAACTACTTCACCCACGTACTACAAATACAAATAATCGCCAACAAAACGTAAACACCTAACCTAACCTACGCCTATACGTAGAATTTTTATGTATAAGAATATTAATTCATGAGAACCAACCAATTCTTAATATACAGTATGTTAAACTTGATGAATGCGTCTGGGGAGGACGGCCGCTGCTTTAACCAGCCTATAGTGTGAGGACGGGTTGATCGTCAATTGTTAGTCGTAAACCTGATTGTCTTTTGTTATGGTTTACCTTATGGTTTTACGTAGTGTTGGAGAGGACGCCTGTTAACCTTATCGAGGTAATCCTTAGCCAACTACTGATGACCTTCCCCAGGATGCAGCAGCACAACAGTTAAATAACTCCTAAATACCAACTTACTGAACAGAAGTATCAGTGGAAAAAAAAACGTGCCCAACAGTCTCTTGTCTCGCCCGAGGGTGTTCGAACCCGAGACCGTCGGTTGTGAACCGACTTTGGTGTTGATACTTCACATGTATAAAAATCGTAATATTTATTAGTTTATTTTCTTTAGGTTCCCATGGTCTGACTGGTTCCCATTCTCTGGGGGGTTCCCATTTTCTGTTTGGTTCTTATTTTGTTAGTTTTCAGTTTTAAATTTGTCTCGAGTTTTAGAGCGTCTACAATTGTATATCTTTGTAAAGTGAGAAGTGTGCGAATGTAATTCGATGAGAGTTACCCCTTGAAGCAGCCACTCTTATGCTGAGAGGTCAAGACGCTTATGGTGAGCGCCCAAACGTGGCTTGTGCGAGGTCCAGGCTGTGGACCTCACGCGATAATAATACTATACTGCTACCACTACCCACGACCAGGATCACTACTAAGTGGTGATCCTGGTAGTGGTTTGTGGTGGTGACTTTGATAGTGGTTGATGCTCGTGGTAGTAGCAGTGTGTCACCATGGTGAGAGGTGAGGCTTTCATACACACACTCCCTCCTTTCCCTCCCCTGGTCAGGGTCTCACTGGAGGGGCTGGTCCAAAAGATATTGGTGCTCCTTCATAAAGAAATAAATTAGAGAAATGTCCGACCAGCGATAGAGTCCGATTACCCCCACGACCTCTGTTGAGCGGTGGACCTCGCTCTGTTACCCACAACACACTCAAGCAGTCCTGGGGCCAGATTTACGAAGCACTTACGAACCTATACATCTTTTCTCAATCTTTGGCGGCTTTGTTTACAATTATTAAAGAATAAATGAACTCGGAAGCACCAGGAGGCTGTTTATAACAATAACAACAGTTGATTGGCAAGTTTTTCATGCTTGTAAACTGTTTAATAAATGTAACCAAAGCCGTCAAAGATTGAGGAAAGATGCACACGATCATAAATGCTTGCGTAACTGCTTCGTGAATCTGGCCCCTGCCCTCCAGCCCACCCGTAGCGGCTCGGCCACCAGGGCTCGACAATCAAAACAATTAATGTGCACCTTTCAGTATAATATATGACTGATGTTATCGCAAGCATCGTTTAATTCAATATTTATATATATAGTGCTTAGCAGCACTGAATTAATGCCAGTGCCTGTAATTGAGTATTATGGATAGGTTAATCACAGGCAGGATCAAGTTATACGGACTACGCTTGTCCTTTGGTTTAACACTGGAATGTGCATGGTGGAGGGCTGACTGGAAAATAGGATCAGCATTAAGTCCAGGAAGATGGTGGAAATTCCCCGGCAGTGTTGTGAGCGTTCTGGTGTGAGGGACAGCTAGTTGAGCGGTGGTGATTGATGGTGGTGGTGGTAGTTGATGGTGACGGTGGTCAGTGGTTGTGGTGATTGATGGTACTGGTCTCAAGCCTCGTTTTGTGTGTGCTTGCTGCACTGTGGACGACACCACACTTCCTGAGAGCGCTCACTGGAGCTCCATTAGCTAGTTTTTAGAGAATTTTTTTTTTTATAGATAACTTACGGTTTTGTCAAGTTGTGATGCGTCTCACGATGCATGATCTGCCAACAGTCACAAACTCCAAGGTTGGAGTCGTATGTTGGAGGCGAAGTTGAAGAGTGAACGTTTCAAGGGCCACGTACGTCGTTATTAAGGTGTTCCATAAGGAGATCGATCACTTGTCGTGTGTGAAATCTTCCCCACATCTCTCCGCTCTATCACAAGCAACAAGTACAAGAGCCTGTTGCTCAGTTACAATCAATTAAGCTCTTTTTTTTCCTCGTTAGATAAATATAGAGCTGCAGGAGCGGTGTTGGTCTCCTGGGCGCTGGGCCCTCTTCAAGGTGGGTACCTTGTGTCGGTTTCGGGGCTTAGCGTCCCCGCGGCGCGGTCGTCAACCAGGCCTCCTTGTTGCTGGACTGGTCAACCAGGCTGTTGAACGCGGCTGCTCGCAGCCTGACATATTAATCGCAGCCTGGTTGATCAGGTATCCTTTAAAGGTGTTTATCGAGTTCTCTCTCGAACACTGTGAGGGGTCGTCGGCTAGTTATGCTGGTATGTGTAGTGGAATCATGTTGAACAGTCTCATAACATAATACATAACAGAACCAGAACATAACCCTCAAGTTCCCACAGACTTATTATTCCTTACATGTTCCCGTTAGAGACCTTGTGGGCCTGACTGAACGTTGACATGCAGGCTGTATACTATGCTTGCCTTGCTGTTGATGGCAGTACAGAGGTATGGTCAGGTGATGGTGAGATTTATGCAACAGGATTTGGAGTTAGGACGGTAACTTGAACATTCGAAGAGGCTTGAGTGTGCCAAATACTGAAAATGTATAGTACTTAGGTGGACGCTCCGACAGTCTGATGGCTCCGAGTGAATCTTACTATCGTTAATACGGCACGATCAAATGTTGCCGTGATATACATGTGTTGGGACTTGAGGTTACTTGATGCCGGCCAAAACCAACAACTCAACCCGCTGTTGCTCGGTTACGGCTGATATGAAGGTCCAGAACGGACCGAAGTAGTTATTTTGATTTCATTCTACACTAGTGGGTTGTGTTTGCAGGTAAGTCACAGGTTGGTGAAGGGAGTTGGTCTGTGGCGAAGCCCCTCCACCAGCTGTGGTCAGCCTCCCTCCACCAGCTGTGGTCAGCCTCCCTCCACCAGCTGTAGTCAGTTTCCCCTGTTCTTGGTGCTGGTGTTTGACTTAATACCGATACAAAGAGAGATGTTTATCCAGTGACGCAGGTGGAAGTGGAATGTCCTGAATTGTGACTGCGTCACGGGGCGTTTTTTGGGGGGTATCAGGTGACTGAGGTCCTGGAAGCCGTCAGGCACCGCAGGATGATAGCCACAGCTGCACGCACAAACATTTAATAGAATTCAGTCGTAAATAAGGGCGGGACTAAACCTTGAATTTTTGTCGTCGTCGTTGTGTCATAAATCACACGACTCTCGTAAGTAAATAAACTGATAGAGCATAACAAATGTCAACACAGTGTTAGGCAGGCGAGCGCTGGGCAAATATGGCGACAACACACACACCGAATATAAGGTCAGTTGTAAGGAGGTACGAGAGAAGCTGCGTGATATGTACGGAACCAGTCTTACGATATGACAAGCGTTAAGTTTGAAGTGGGTTTGCATTACCAAAAGCGTACGAACCAAACCAGCGCACCTAACCTATCGAGACTGATGCCGATTAGTCTCAGGAAACTGTCAGTGTTACTCTGCCTTTAATGTCACTAATACCACAGTTGTAATGCTGAGGTTGATAAGGAAAGATATTGTTGTACATTGTGAGGATAGGTTGCATGGATGGGGCTGGGATGTAATATACACTTAACTCTGTGGTCAATTTTTGATAGTGATTTCAACGCAGCCGCAGTAGTGACCTTCAAGCCAGCCGCCTAATTTCAGACAGGATTAGTGTATAACGACGATTTTGGTCACGAACCGATCTATTAAAAATAAATCATTGTTACATTCGGATAGTATATACATGAAGGGTGAAGAGTTAGCCTCTGACTTAAGTCTGTAAGCTCGGACTTGCTTAAGGGAATTAGGATTCATGGACCTCGAAGCTTCAGGCCACAGCGATCGACCTCTAAACTTCTGGTCATAATCTTCGTTCCCAGTTTCTCAGACTTCAGCCATAAACGGCAGACCTTCGAGGTCAACCTCAGCAGGCTGAACCAGTTGCATAACATCGAGTATGTACCATAAAACTAACACTTGAGTATAGCATTTTGGTGAATGAGCTTGATGAGGATCTTTCAGTGTCAATGTAGCATGTTATTTTTTTTCCAAAGCTGGAGGTGCCAACCCTACTGTAGGGAGGGGGGGGGGTCACACTGGGTCAGTTGGCCTAGGATCAGCCCTGGGTAGAACAGTGCCTATTGTCCCTACTAGTGCCCAGCACTGTGACCCCATAGACAATTAAGACATTATAATGCAGCACCCGAGTGGTTCCTCGGCTACACGTTACACCAGCGAAGGCGGCCTTACAACATCACGAGGACGAGGGACGAGCTCTTGAGTCTTTAAGACTATTGAGTCATCAAGTTGACTTTAACCCCTCCATCCCCCCACCACGGTGTTGTGTTTGGTAAGGGGGGGGGGGTCAGTGGGTGGGGGGGGAGGGCGAGGGATAGTTACCGGGCAGAGTGCACGTGGTTGTCACGTGATGTGTGCGTTCACGAAATGTGGGGTGGATGTACTCTCGTGTGTTTCTTTATGGTTGTGTCAACGTTCTCTCTCTCTCCGCCCCCCATCTCCCCCTCTCCCCCCTTCTCCCCACTCACACACTCTACACTATCTCACTCCCCCCCCCCCCTACCAACCCAAACCCACCTCCCTCCCTCTTCAATCCTCCCCTCTCTCACTCACTCTCTCTCTCTCTCTCTCTCTCATTCTGTCTGTCTCTCTCAGCCTCTCTCTGTCTCTTTCTTTTTCTCTCTTGTCTCTCACATACACATACTCACTTTATATGTATGTGTATATATATATATATAATAAGGTTCCCTAGACCAGGGATTGACCTATCCCCAGGATGCATCCCTGGTGAACAGCGGCATCAGGTGTAAGGAAACGTGCCCCAGCGGTTCGCCCTGCCAGGGGAAATTCTTTGGGAATAAGTCGACTGTGTAGCGACTGAGCTACCTATCGGTAAATGAAGGTCCCAGGAGCTACAACTTAACCCCCACAAACCCGCTAAGACACCCCGAGTCTGGTGGACCAAGCTCTCTCCAGTCATGCCTGGCCTCAGGCCGGGCTGGGGTAGTAGAACAACTCCTAGAACCCCATCCAGGTACAATCCAGGTACATGTAGCATATCTTAATGAGGCTTCAAACAAAGAGCTTTAGATCCTAGCCCGTCCTCATCACCAAAGACGAAATGTTTGTTAATCCAACCCACGTGTTTATGTATACGAAACTGTTTACACACGACACACAACTGATGACGTTCGAACATTTCCTGAACGTCATTTCAGAGGTGGTCATTTCTTCGCTGCATGACGACCTCTGTTCGAATTGCAACGCTGTAGCTGCTTCACCCACCTACTTCAAATACAAATAATCGCCAACAGAACCTAAACACCTAACATAAATACCTAACCTAACCTACGTCTGAATCATACGTAGAACTCTAATATACAATGAAATAAATATTTTAGAAAAACCTATTGATAATATATATTACGTTCAAATTGATGAATGCGTCTTTGAGGCCGGTTGCCGCTTTAACGAGCTCAGCCTGATGACAGGTTCCGGAATCAATAGTATGTTGTAGTTTGATTTCATGTGTATTCATGTGGACGACTACAGTATGGTTAAGTGTCCACGGTGAGTGGATGGGTCGGCTCCACCAGGCAGTTGGTCTTGAATTAGGTTTATGATTTTTACTCAATTCATTAAACATTTATTATCTACGATCATATTGTAGTTGCTTACAAAATTGATGGTCCTATATCTTTTATATTGGTCTATATAAAATGTGTTAACATTGTATATTTTGTACGTGTGCAATTTATTTTCTTATTAGCTTAGATTTAGTTTTTTCTTTCAATCACTGACCGATGTCTTCCACTTGTGTTTCAGCGTGCCTACATTCCAAGCGCTGCAAGAAGAAACTCTCATCAAGATTGCCGACGTTTTAGAAGAGGTAAGTCAGTCTCCAGGACTTGTGAAGCTGGAAGCCTCCCACATGTGTCTAGTATGTAGGTCTCCAGGAATTGTGAAGCTGGAAGCCTCCCACGTGTGTCCAGTATATAAGTCTCCAGGACTTGTGAAGCTGGAAGCCTCCAACATGTGTCTAGTATGTAGGTCTCCAGGAATTGTGAAGCTGGAAGCCTCCCACATGTGTCTAGTATGTAGGTCTCCAGGACTTGTGAAGCTGGAAGCCTCCCACATGTGTCTAGTATGTAGGTCTCCAGGAATTGTGAAGCTGGAAGCCTCCCACATGTGTCTAGTATGTAGGTCTCCAGGAATTGTGAAGCTGGAAGCCTCCCACATGTGTCTAGTATGTAGGTCTCCAGGACTTGTGAAGCTGGAAGCCTCCCACATGTGTCTAGTATGTAGGTCTCCAGGACTTGTGAAGCTGGAAGCCTCCCACATGTGTCTAGTATGTAGGTCTCCAGGACTTGTGAAGCTGGAAGCCTCCCACATGTGTCTAGTATGTAGGTCTCCAGGACTTGTGAAGCTGGAAGCCTCCCACATGTGTCTAGTATGTAGGTCTCCAGGACTTGTGAAGCTGGAAGCCTCCCACATGTGTCTAGTATGTAGGTCTCCAGGACTTGTGAAGCTGGAAGCCTCCCACATGTGTCTAGTATATAGGTCTCCAGGAATTGTGAAGCTGGAAGCCTCCCACATGTGTCTAGTATGTAGGTCTCCAGGACTTGTGAAGCTGGAAGCCTCCCACATGTGTCTAGTATGTAGGTCTCCAGGACTTGTGAAGCTGGAAGCCTCCCACATGTGTCTAGTATGTAGGTCTCCAGGAATTGTGTAGCTGAAATTATCCCATATGTGCCTAGTACGTAAATCCCCGAGCACAGTTGTTGTTGTAAATGTGTTGTGGTGGTTGGTGCCTAAATCCCCAGCCTTCCTGGAGCTGCTTCTGGAAGTGATATTCCTTATTAATTCGAGTGTATTAATACCATTCTTTATTACCTTTATATCCTGGAAAGGTCAAGGCCTCTTATAACACTTGTTAGTTTTGTTTCTGTTACTGCAATATTAGGGAGTTGATTTTATACAACCGTGTCTTGTAACTTTGCTCCCGGCACTCGTGTAAGTGACTATTGCTACGCATATAAATTGAGCTAATTTTGTCTTTGGGTGGAGGACTGTGGTTGCTGTTGTTCCAAAGGCCAATCTGAGAGGGGAAGGGGATGCAAGTACAGTTACAGTAGTCATTCCTGTCTGCTCATGTGGGCGAGTCCCTCGATGGGCTGAGTTCTTTCTTTTCTCGTTTGCTTGTTCCTGTGCACTGTAGAGAGAGAGAGAGAGAGATATATAGATATAGATATAGATATAGAGAGATGGACAGAAGTGGTAGAGTAGATGATACATGTTCGTACTTCCCCTTAACACTTTCACCTCTCACTTTCCCTCTCCTGCCTTCACTCTCACCGTCTCCCAGTTGCACTCTGGCCACCACGTTCACCTTCACTCTCGCCACTCGACCACACGCTTGCCTCACACTCTCCCCCCACTCTCACCTCCATACACCTCCGCCCCTCCCCCGAACTCTCACTTCTATATACTTTGTTGTTCTTTGTTTATGTTTTACACATGTGGGTATAGGGGCAGACTGCTGACTCCTGTCGGCAGGCTTGAGTGCTTTTCCCTTCCCATAGCTCATGGTAAGCCGGGCCCACCAAGAACATCAGTATAGGAGCTATATGAGGAGGATTCGAACCCGCACACACACTTGGTACACACTCCCAAGGCCACGCCCTAGACCACTCCACCACGACATGGTTCAAGGCAATGCAGCCTGGGGGATTCCTCCGAATCCCAGGTTCAGATTTCAGGGTTCCCGCGAGGCTTACACTGAAGCCAAACCAGGGTTTCACACATTGTTCTCACGCACTCTAGTTTGTAGTCAAGGGATTCTACCTCTCTAGGTAGAATTCTTCCTCCTGTGCTTCTCTTCAAATGCACGAGGAACTCACAGTAGCGGGATGTATTGATAAATCTTCCTTATGGCTTCTACTGATTATCTCGTTGATACATCATGTTATTGTGGTCGCCTTAACCGCTATGGTTTCCTTGGAATACGACCCGCCAATTACTTTACAACCAGGCACCCAATTTATGTTGGGTGGGACAGAGGTGTTCAGATAAGGGATTGGCGCCTGGTCGGTCCTCCCCCCCGGTTAGGATACGAACCTCGGTTAAATCGCTCGGGGAGCTCGAGGCGAGTGTGTTACCACTGCGCCACCAGGGGCTTGTTCCCCTTCCCCCCCCCCCCACACTCTCACATAGTGGGGGAATAGGGGGCACGAGACCTCCTAAGGTTTCCCAAAGTATACCTCCACCTCTCTCCCCCATTCTTGCATTATATATATATAATGCAGTGTGAGAAAGCTGCAGGAAAACGCAAGCCATAGATCACTAAGAACTCTAATTGACCCGGCCAGGATTCGAACCCATGCCGACCAGGATCACCCCCTAAGCGTACACAGTACCGTGACCACCGCACCAATGATCGTCTATTGGATCGGATCTATCTATCCAACCCCCCTCCTCCCCTTCCCCCTCTAACCTCGGACACAAACTGTATATATATAAGAAGAGGTACCCGGCTGGACCCGGGTCTCTTCCGTCCACCCTCTTTTCTCACTCTTCATCCCCATCTCCCCTCGGCCCCATCCCCTTGGTCCTCCACTTCGTTCCTTTCGTCTCAAATCTTTCTCTCCCTCCCCCCCCCCTCCCCCGTCTTCTCTCCTCCCAGAAAATATATTATTAAGGACTGAAACAAGTGTATGGGGGCTCAGAAAATATATTACGACCACTTAAAGTTCTAAGGGAATTACACCAAATATTTCTCTCTTGACTCCATGAAAATCGCATGGGGGAGGAGGGGGGGGGGGTATAATTGTTCATATTTCTTAAACATTTAACCTAGGCTGGTCGGGGTCGGCCTATGGCCGTCCCGTACCTCAGACCGTTCGCACTGCAAATATGGGCGAGACTAGCATAAAGTGTATGGCCTCCAACTTTGAACAGACAAAGCAGCCCGTCCTCCTAAGGTTTCCCAGCGTTAAGAAACTGTCGTATTAAAGTGCCCTTATCCTAACCTACCAGAGGACCCAAAGCAGAAAACGGGACAGTATGTCAATTTCGCGAGCCGCTTCCATTTTCTAGTACGACAGTTTTGGGCCTTAGGTAGAGTATACGTCAAACTGCGACGCTCGATTAGGAAGACGGACTGGACAAACACACAGTCATTGTCTTCATAGAATAGATTATATGTCATTGTCTTCATAGAATAGATTATATGTTGGGGGTTGATGCATAGGTTTAGAGTAGATTATCTAGAAAATAAAATAGATTTAGATTATGATAGGTTGATTAATGGAGTGTTTACAGTACAGACTGTTAAGTCAATGGTGCAAGTCTCCAGCCATCGCTTCCAACACCGTTATGGTGGACCACTGTACACAGTGTGTACTATTACCGAGTGGGAGAGTACACATTGTGTACATACACCTCGTGAACCTGCTGGGTCTTTTTTTTGGTGTGCTGCAAGGTCACAGTGCCACCACCACACACCCAGAGTGCCAGAAGCACAGTGCCACCACCACACACCCATAGTGCCAGGAGCACAGTGCCACTACACACCCAGAGTGCCAGAACCACAGTGCCACCACCACACACCCATAGTGCCAGGAGCACAGTGCCACTACACACCCAGAGTGCCAGAAGCACAGTGCCACTACACACCCAGAGTGCCAGAAGCACAGTGCCACTACACACCCAGAGTGCCAGAAGCACAGTGCCACTACACACCCAGAGTGCCAGAAGCACAGTGCCACTACACACCGAGTGCCAGGAGCACAGTGCCACTACACACCCAGAGTGCCAGGAGCACAGTGCCACTACACACCCAGAGTGCCAGGAGCACAGTGCCACCACACACCCAGAGTGCCAGGAGCACAGTGCCACCACACACCCAGAGTGCCAGGAGCACAGTGCCACCACCACACACCCAAAGTGCCAGGAGCACAGTGCCACCACCACACACCCAGAGTGCCAGAAGCACAGTGCCACTACACACCCAGAGTGCCAGGAGCACAGTGCCACTACACACCCAGAGTGCCAGGAGCACAGTGCCACTACACACCCAGAGTGCCAGGAGCACAGTGCCACCACCACACACCCAGAGTGCCAGGAGCACAGTGCCACCACCACACACCCAGAGTGCCAGGAGCACAGTGCCACCACCACACACCCAGAGTGCCAGAAGCACAGTGCCACCACACACCCAGAGTGCCAGGAGCACAGTGCCACCACACACCCAGAGTGCCAGGAGCACAGTGCCACCACACACCCAGAGTGCCAGGAGCACAGTGCCACCACCACACACCCAAAGTGCCAGGAGCACAGTGCCACCACCACACACCCAGAGTGCCAGGAGCACAGTGCCACCACCACACACCCAGAGTGCCAGGAGCACAGTGCCACCACCACACACCCAGAGTGCCAGGAGCACAGTGCCACCACCACACACCCAGAGTGCCAGGAGCACAGTGCCACCACCACACACCCAGAGTGCCAGGAGCACAGTGCCACCACCACACACCCAGAGTGCCAGGAGCACAGTGCCACCACCACACACCCAGAGTGCCAGGAGCACAGTGCCACCACCACACACCCAGAGTGCCAGGAGCACAGTGCCACCACCACACACCCAGAGTGCCAGGAGCACAGTGCCACCACCACACACCCAGAGTGCCAGGAGCACAGTGCCACCACCACACACCCAGAGTGCCAGGAGCACAGTGCCACCACCACACACCCAGAGTGCCAGGAGCACAGTGCCACCACCACACACCCAGAGTGCCAGGAGCACAGTGCCACCACCACACACCCAGAGTGCCAGGAGCACAGTGCCACCACCACACACCCAAAGTGCCAGGAGCACAGTGCCACCACCACACACCCAGAGTGCCAGGAGCACAGTGCCACCACCACACACCCAGAGTGCCAGGAGCACAGTGCCACCACCACACACCCAGAGTGCCAGGAGCACAGTGCCACCACACACCCAAAGTGCCAGGAGCACAGTGTCACCACACACCACACACCCAGAGTGCCAGGAGCACAGTGCCACCACCACACACCCAGAGTGCCAGGAGCACAGTGCCACCACACACCCAGAGTGCCAGGAGCACAGTGCCACCACACACCCAGAGTGCCAGGAGCACAGTGCCACCACACACCCAGAGTGCCAAGACCACACTACTACTACTACCCACGACAATACCAGCCTCATAATATTAGTGTTTGAACCAATTGCTTCGTTTCTTACATCCGAGAGAGTATATATATATATATATATATATATATATATATATATATATATATATATATATATATATATATATATATATATATATCCCCCCTACCCGAAGGGAAGGTGGGGGGGGGGATGCCACGGTCGAGATGCCACAAAAACCAGGCAAGCATCCCGGCCTTACGGTGCTCCGTTGGGTAGCACTTTCTGCTGCCGACCTCCATGACTGGTCTCTGGCATGTTGCCCCTTTTTTCCTGTGATCCACTGTCGCATTGTGTATTTGACCTGCTGATTGTCTTTGTGGTGCAGGTGATTCTGTCAATCTGCGGGCTCACCATAGCCCGTGCTACTTGGAACTTTGTGTTCCAGGTAGCGAATCTTAAACAACGGTGATTGTACAACCCGTCTTCCTCGCTCAGTGCGTCACATTTTGTACTTATCTCCCATTGAAATTGAATTGAAATAAGTTTATTGAGGTAAAATACACACAAAGGAATGAGATAGCTCAAGCTATTCTCACCCCGTTCAGTACATCGTGTTAATACATACATATACACACATCACAAACAATAAACATATTACCGAACATTCTGAGAGATAAACATCTACATTTCCTAATCCCCCATCAATCCGTTACAAATGCGACATGTTAGTGAAAAAAAATAATAGCACCGTAATGTTCCCGTTTTCTATGCAATGTCCTCGAGAGGTTAGGTGGGCGTGTTTGGGCTCATGCGATTTTTTTTAGTTTGGCAAAACTGTTGTATTTTTTACGGAGTGGTATATTGAGAAGCGGGCTGGGGTTGTGCGCATGCGTGCTTGAGCTGTGGTAATATATACAGCATATGGATTATATTATATACAATATATGCAGCATATGATTATATTATATACAATATATACAGCATATGATAATGCCTTGTTAATTATACTCGAGGAATACTGAAAATATTACGCGTAAAAAAAACAGAGAAATGGGAATGTTGAAATGTTTTCAGTCTGTCAAGATCTTTGCATTAAGACATTATATAGTCTATGTTTATCTTGTAAATTCAGTGTAAAATATATAGAAGAGGAGTTTCAGATGGTGTAAATACTTTGTAAACTAAAGGTCAAATAAACGTTCCAGTTGAAATCAAGGAACGTAGAAATGTGAGTATACTCTAGATCAAAACCACAGGAAGGTCTAAACTCCAGGTTAACATAAATCGAGAGTCAGGTCTTGGTAAACTCCAGGTCAACATGAAGTGCAAAGAAAGGCAGCAGTCCTGGAAATAGGCACAAGGCCAGGCGCTGGAATAAATCATTCTACGCTTTCCAGCTCCAAGGCTGTTAATGGTCTTTTGTAGACCTCAGACTTGTCTTCAAGCACCAAGGCTGTTGAGGGTCTTTTGTAGACCTCAGACTTGTCTTCAAGCACCAAGACTGTTGAGGGTCTTTTGTAGACCTCAGACTTGTCTTCAAGCACCAAGACTGTTGAGGGTCTTTTGTCGACCTCAGACTTGTCTTCAAGCTCCAAGGCTGTTGATAGTCTTTTGTCGACCTCAGACTTGTCTTCAAGCACCAAGGCTGTTGAGGGTCTTTTGTAGATCTCAGACTTGTCTTCAAGCACCAAGGCTGTTGAGGGTCTTTTGTAGATCTCAGACATGTTTAATGTCTTCAAGCACCAAGGCTTTTTTTGCAGGGATATTCCTGCGCGGGCCCTAAGCCTCTGGCTGGCCCACTAAATGTTGCTTGTTTCTGTTTTACTTGGGCGGAGTATGAGTATTTATGACTCGTATGGTCGCATCAGTAAGATTTTGTCCCACGTGTTTAACAACTTCTGCTCTGTTGAATCTAAGTTGAAATCTTAATGGGTTTGTAACTGTGCACTGTGTTAGATAATGTTCCAGTGGTGTGTCGGGCATTTCTCACAGTGCTGACATTTCCTCTCATATTCCGGAACCTGTAAGCCTATTTCCCATGCACATGGGAATCCAAGCCTGATGCGATGTAAGTGTACTTCTGTTGTTCTACTGCTCCCCTTTCATCAAACTAAGTGGTTCATAGTGAGTTGAATTACCAAGGCTGTTGAAGGTCTTTTGTAGAATCCTCTCTAGAAATGTTTAATGTCTTCAAGCACTAAGGCTGCTGAAGGTCTTAAGATTGCAGGTGTCGTAACTTGGTGTTATCTATGGTAAACAGATGTCGTAACTTGGTGTTATCTATGGTAAACAGATGTCGTAACTTGGTGTTATCTATGGTAAACAGATGTCGTAACTTGGTGTTATCTATGGTAAACAGATGTCGTAACTTGGTATTATCTATGGTAAACAGATGGTGTAACTTCAAGTCGTTGAGGTGAGGTTTGCAGTGTTTGAAGCATTGCGTGGCACATGTACGGTACAACAGTTGGCCCCCAAGAGCCCCATCAAGCTATTAGAGCTGGGTGCAATGCTGGCTTTGTGCAGACAGCTTATTTGACGGTTCGCAGGTAGACGGTCCGGGGAAGACGGCGGGGTTCTTGGCGGTACATTTCTTCTTTACTTGTTCTTCCATCGGGTTCACAGCGGTTCTCGCGTCGTCTTATACGTTAAGGTGATCAACGTTACAAATGCGACCAACTATGAAAAGTGACGGCTCACAAATACCCTACGTTTTCTATGCATCAAGAGTGATAGGCTAGGTGGGGGTTGCTTGGGTTTGTACGTTTCTGGTTAGGGGAGAAGGTTGGAATTCTTGTTATGGAGTGGCCAATCCAGAGGACGGTCTGCCTCAACCTCCATCCTCACGTTCGTCGTTTACACACACATACATGAAGAAAAGTCCGTCTACATAGTTAAACAATCTATAACAGCTCCCACCGCCCACCTTCAGCACCCATCCCCGCCTTCCCCCCCCCCCCCCCCTCCGCCCACTTTCAAGGACCCACCCACTTCACCTTTGCCCCCCCCCCCCCTCAAACTCATGGTATTCAACACGTACCCCCAACACCACCTCCTCTGGCTATAGTTTAACGCCAATTATTCACCAATGGAAGTCCTTTAATATGTTGCGAGCAATTCTCACCAGAGTGAGTTGTCCCTCAAGACTCCACCACCAGCTGCCGAAGTGGGTCGAGAACATATGTCACCGAAGTATATGTCAGTCAAGTCCATGGTGGTGGTGGGAGGGGGAAAAACCCACCAACATTAGTGTCGACTTGAGCGTATATTATTAAAGATTTGAGGGCCAAAGTTTCTCCCAGAAGTGGCCATTATGAACTAGGATCGGCAACTGAAGGCTGTGGACAGAGAGGTTTATTATATCTACCCTTTAGTAACTACTGATATGAGTGGGTTTATCCTTTAGTAACTGCTGACATGAGTGGGTTTATCCTTTAGTAACTGCTGACATGAGTGAGTTTACCCTTCAGTAAATGCTGATATGAGTGGGTTTACCCTTCAGTAACTACTGATATGAGTGGGTTTATCCTTCAGTAACTGCTGACATGAGTGGGTTTACCCTTCAGTAAATGCTGATATGAGTGGGTTTACCCTTCAGTAACTACTGATATGAGTGGGTTTACCCTTCAGTAACTACTGATATGAGTGGGGGTTTACCCTTCAGTAACTACTGATATGAGTGGGTTTATCCTTCAGTAACTGCTGACATGAGTGGGTTTACCCTTCAGTAACTGCTGATATGAGTGGGTTTACCCTTCAGTAACGGCTGATATGAGTGGGTTTACCCTTCAGTAACTGCTGATATGAGTGGGTTTACCCTTCAGTAACTGCTGACATGAGTGGGTTTACCCTTCAGTAACTGCTGACATGAGTGGGTTTACCCTTCAGTAACTGCTGACATGAGTGGGTTTACCCTTCAGTAACTGCTGACATGAGTGGGTTTACCCTTCAGTAACTGCTGACATGAGTGGGTTTACCCTTCAGTAACTACTGATATGAGTGGGTTTACCCTTCAGTAACTACTGATATGAGTGGGTTTACCCTTCAGTAACTACTGATATGAGTGGGTTTACCCTTCAGTAACTGCCGATATGAGTGGGTTTACCCTTCAGTAACTGACATGAGTGGGTTTACCCTTCAGTAACTGCTGATATGAGTGGGTTCACCCTTGAGTAACTGCTGATATGAGTGGGTTTACCCTTCAGTAACTTCTGATATGAGTGGGTTTACCCTTCAGTAACTGCTGACATGAGTGGGTTTACCCTTCAGTAGCTCCTGATGTAAGTGGGTTTACCCTTCAGTAACTGCTGACATGAGTGGGTTTACCCTTCAGTAACTGCTGACATGAGTGGGTTTACCCTTCAGTAGCTCCTGATGTAAGTGGGTTTACCCTTCAGTAACTGCTGATATGAGTGGGTTTACCCTTCAGTAACCGACATGAGTGGGTTTACCCTTCAGTAACTGCTGATATGATTGGGTTTACCCTTGAGTAACTGCTGATATGAGTGGGTTTACCCTTCAGTAACTTCTGATATGAGTGGGATTACCCTTCAGTAACTGCTCATATGAGTGGGTTTACCCTTCAGTAACTGACATGAGTGGGCTTACCCTTCAGTAACTGACATGAGTGGGTTTACCCTTCAGTAACTGCTGACATGAGTGGGTTTACCCTTCAGTAACTGCTGACATGAGTGGGTTTACCCTTCAGTAGCTCCTGATATAAGTGGGTTTACCCTTCAGTAACTGCTGATATGAGTGGGTTTACCCTTCAGTAACTGCTGATATGAGTGGGTTTACCCTTCAGTAACTGACATAAGTGGGTTTACCCTTCAGTAACTGACATGAGTGGGTTTACCCTTCAGTAACTGCTGATATGAGTGGGTTTACCCTTCAGTAACTGCTGATATGAGTGGGTTTACCCTTGAGTAACTGCTGACATGAGTGGGTTTACCCTTCAGTAGCTCCTGATATAAGTGGGTTTACCCTTCAGTAACTGCTGATATGAGTGGGTTTACCCTTCAGTAACTGCTGACATGAGTGGGTTTACCCTTCAGTAACTGACATGAGTGGCTTTACCCTTCAGTAACTGACATGAGTGGGTTTACCCTTCAGTAACTGCTGACATGAGTGGGTTTACCCTTCAGTAACTGATGATATGAGTGGGTTTACCCTTCAGTAACTACTGATATGAGTGGGTTTACCCTTCAGTAACTACTGATATGAGTGGGTTTACCCTTCAGTAACTACTGATATGAGTGGGTTTACCCTTCAGTAACTACTGATATGAGTGGGGGTTTACCCTTCAGTAACTACTGATATGAGTGGGTTTACCCTTCAGTAACTACTGATATGAGTGGGTTTACCCTTCAGTAACTGACAGAGTGGGTTTACCCTTCAGTAACTGCTGATATGAATGGGTTTACTCTTCAGTAACTGCTGACATGAGTGGGTTTACCCTTCAGTAACTGCTGATATGAGTGGGCTTACCCTTCAGTAACTACTGATATGAGTGGGTTTACCCTTCAGTAACTACTGATATGAGTGGGTTTACCCTTCAGTAACTACTGATATGAGTGGGTTTACCCTTCAGTAACTACTGATATGAGTGGGTTTACCCTTCAGTAACTGCTAATATGAGTGGGTTTTTATGGGCGGCAGGAGGTGGATGTTCAATTTCATGGTTGAATGAAGAATATTGGTAGATTTGTTTTTTGTTTCCCCGGTACATATGTGGCATGTGGTGATGACAGGTGTGTGTAGGATAATTGGCGGCACCTGGCGACCTTGCCATGCTAACGGGATAGGCCAGGTGTAACACTATGATTGTAGCGCCTGCAGGCCGGGATGGGGGGGGGGGCTGCTTGGCGCGGGGGGCTGCTTGGCGCGGGGGGGCTGCTTGGCGCGGGGGGGCTGCTTGGCGCGGGGGGCTGCTTGGCGCGGGGGGCTGCTTGGCGCGGGGGGCTGCTTGGCGCGGGGGGCTGCTTGGCGCGGGGGGCTGCTTGGCGCGGGGGGGCTGCTTGGCGCGGGGGGCTGCTTGGCGCGGGGGGGCTGCTTGGCGCGGGGGGGCTGCTTGGCGCGGGGGGGCTGCTTGGCGCGGGGGGGCTGCTTGGCGCGGGGGGGCTGCTTGGCGCGGGGGGGCTGCTTGGCGCGGGGGGCTGCTTGGCGCGGGGGGGCTGCTTGGCGCGGGGGGGCTGCTTGGCGCGGGGGGGCTGCTTGGCGCGGGGGGGCCGCTTGGCGCGGGGGGGCTGCTTGGCGCGGGGGGGCTGCTTGGCGCGGGGGGGCTGCTTGGCGCGGGGGGCTGCTTGGCGCGGGGGGGCTGCTTGGCGCGGGGGGGCTGCTTGGCTCGGGGGGCTGCTTGGCGCGGGGGGCTGGATGACGCGGGGGGGGGGGCTAGATGGCGCGGAGGGCAAGCTGAAGGGTGGCCTATATAGAGAGAGGACGGGTTGGAGGGTTACCTAGAGGGTGGCCTTGGGGACGGGTTGGAGGCTCTGGAGGGTGACCTAGGGACGGGTTGGAGGCCCTTGAAGGGCTGATTGTAGGGCCCCTGGAGGGCTGATTGTAGGGCCCCTGAAGGGCTGATTGTAGGGCCCCCCTAAAGGGCTGATTGTAGGGCCCCCCTAAAGGGCTGATTGTAGGTCCCCTGAAGGGCTGATTGTAGGGCCCCATAGGGGTGATTGTAGGGCCCCATAGGGGTGATTGTAGGGCCCCATAGGGGTGATTGTAGAGCCACTGAAGGGCTGATTGTAGGGCCCCCCTGAAGGGGTGATTGTAGAGCCCCATAGGGGTGATTGTAGGGCCCCATAGGGGTGATTGTAGAGCCACTGAAGGTCTGATTGTAGGGCTCCCCTGAAGGGCTGATTGTAGAGCCCCTGAAGGGCTGATTGTAGGTCCCCTGAAGGGCTGATTGTAGGTCCCCTGAAAGGCTGATTGTATGTCCCCTGAAGGACTGATTGTAGGGCCCCTGAAGGGCTGATTGTAGGGCCCCCTAAAGGGCTGATTGTAGAGCCCCCTTGAAGGGCTGATTGTAGGGCCCTCTGAAGGGCTGATTGTAGGGCCCTCTAAAGGGCTGATTGTAGGGTCCTCTAAAGGGCTGATTGTAGGGCCCTCTAAAGGGCTGATTGTAGGGCCCTCTAAAGGGCTGTTTCTAGGGCCCTCTAAAGGGCTGATTGTAGGGCCCTCTAAAGGGCTGATTGTAGGGCCCCCTAAAGGGCTGATTGTAGAGCCCCCCTGAAGGGCTGATTGTAGAGCCTCTGAAGGGCTGATTGTAGGGCCCTCTAAAGGGCTGATTGTAGGGCCCCCTAAAGGGCTGATTGTAGAGCCCCCCTGAAGGGCTGATTGTAGAGCCTCTGAAGGGCTGATTGTAGGGCCCTCTAACGGGCTGATTGTAGGGCCCTCTAATGGGCTGATTGTAGGGCCCTCTAATGGGCTGATTGTAGGGCCCTCTAATGGGCTGATTGTAGGGCCCTCTAATGGGCTGATTGTAGGGCCCTCTAATGGGCTGATTGTAGGGCCCTCTAATGGGCTGATTGTAGGGCCCTCTAAAGGGCTGATTGTAGGGCCCTCTAAAGGGCTGATTGTAGGAGGGCCCCCTGAAGGGCTGATTGTAGGGCCCCCTGAAGGGCTGATTGTAGGAGGCCCCCTGAAGGGCTGATTGTAGGAGGCCCCTGAAGGGCTGATTGTAGGGCCCCCCTGAAGGGCTGATTGTAGTGCCTATTATACTGATTAATACATCACTTATAGATTTGTTTCAGGTAACAAGTACATTTTATTACTCGATTTATTCCACGGAAGAAATTAGTACCAAGGTTAAATTTACCTTCCTGTTCCTGTTTTAGTGGTAATTATTCAACCCGTCCTCTTAAAATAACGTCGCTTTTCGTTGGCTTGCGCGCAGCCCAGACTGTGAGCACCAGCATACAAGCTGCCCACAGAAGAGCTGGAACGTTGAGGCCAACGATAGTGTGTTGCTCGGCCGCTCCAATAATGATGCTTGACTCTCGTGCTGTCACGACCGTCACGCAAGCAAAGGGACGTGTGACGGGCGTGTGACGGACGTGTGACGGGCGTGTGACGGACGTGTGACGGACGTGTGACGGACGTGTGACGGGCGTGTGACGGACGCGCCTCCACTCCACAAGGGAGATGGTATATAGGGCCTGCAACACACCACTTCCTTGACGAGCACTGGATTAATTGTTGTCAACATGACGCAGTTGGAGCCCACGTGCGGCACTTGTCTCGGGACAGGAAGGTGGTGGGGGGATAGGTGAGGGATCGCAAGGGAGGTGATGGGGATGGGAGGGGGGGTGGAGATAGGGGCCAGAACAATGTAAGTGGACCTTGGACGTAGGAATAGTACACATACCAAAAAAAAAGCAAGAAATGTGGAAAAGAATGAGGACCAAACAAATCCGTAATTAGTCCGAATGCTACGTTTCGAACACCACGCGAAGCTTGTTTCGAACACGACCCACACGACACAAGCACACACAAAAACAGAAAAATAGCGAGACAAGCCGTAAGGCTCCCAATGGCCGCCCCAACAGCTGAGTGAAGGCACGCAAGCAATCCTTACGAAGTTGCCGACTCTCACACTCGCCTTCACAGTTAGGGCGCCTGACAGCTGGGTGGACAGCGCTTCGGATTCGTAGTCCAGGGGTTCCGGGTTCGATCCCCGGTGGAGGCGGAGACAAATGGACAAAATGTTTCTTTCACCCTGATGCCCCTGTTACCTAGTAGTAAATAGGTACCTTGGAGTTAGACAGCTGCTACAGGCTGCTTCCCGGGGGGTGTGTAACAAAAAGGAGGCCTGGTCGAGGACCGGGCCGCGGGGACGCTAAAGCCCCGAAATCATCTCAAGTTAACCTCAAGAAAAGATGACCATCAACATCAGCCAACACCCACATGATGACACCAACGCCAAAACATCAGCGTCACAAAACTATAATTTATACCGGAGCAACAATAAAATGTATAATTTATACCGGAGCAACAATAAAATGTATAATTTATACCGGAGCAACAATAAAATGTATAATTTATACCGGAGTACCAATAATTCAACCTGTCCTCTTACAAATCACATCTAAATTTAGCCGTTTACCCGTATGGCCGAAAATGGACGTAATTTGAAAATTACTTTCTCGCTCCCCCTCTCCATATTTTGGCTAAAGCCTAGTACAGCTACAGTACTATTCTGACAGCGAAACACTCGGGCGTGCACGCGCGCTGATGCGCACAACTCGGCTTTGAATACAAATTAAAACACCCAAAGTTACACATGAAACCTACACTTCAGCTTCGCTTTAATGACGGTACAAACGACTGGAAGGCACGAAGGTGACGCGAGCGGCAGCACACTTCTCTTAGTTCCATATTTATATTTTTATTTCTTTCTCTAAAGTGACCGAACCTCCGCCGGCATTTTCGGGAAGTTTGGTTCCCAAACTGTACACATTCGTGGGTGTTATGGATACAATTTCCTTCCTAAATGTGGTTCATTGTAGCATTTTATGGCCCATTGTCTAAACTTTGGCATCCACGTTCTGGTCCCGAGGACTGTATTGTTTTTTTCCACTTTCGGGAAGTCGTCGCCCGCTTGCGAAATTGTTGTCGACGAGGCCTGGCAGAGGCTTGCGTCTCCTGTACGACTTTTTCTCCGTGGTTTTTGTTTTCCTTATATTAATAATTTTATTGTACAGGAAGAGCATCTATGTGGAGATCCTGGAGACTTCTCTCTCTCTCGGTGACCTACCCAAGTGTTTGATGAGATGACGCTACACCTGAAGGGCTTGTTTAGGAGGTCGTTCGTCGCACTCCTGTGTTGAGGTATCCACAGGTGCTGGTGGTAGCCATAATTTTCCATTTGTAACGATCGTAGCTTAAAGTGTTTTCTGACTCAGTACCTCTGTAAAGAAGGTGACTTGGTTACCACTGTGTCTTGATAACTAGTTAATCATGACGACTGCCAGGTTACCTCACCTGGTACGACGGTACCTCACGCCTGGCCTGCGTGAGGTACCGTCATCCAAGCAGGAAGAACCCTTGGTACACCCGGATACCTAAATAGGCTCTTGACGTCGGGTCTAATTAAGTATGAGAAGATGGAAGCCCTGACAGGTACTTAATGTTGGGGCGGTCCTCTTAGCTCCCATGTCTGGCTTTGGCTCGACCTCTGTCTTCACTGGAGCGTATCAAGCACGTACTCTGAGATACCGAGGCTGGGGAGTTTAGACTGGGCAAGTTCCGGATGCGGTGTGTTGTGGTGGTGGTGGTGGTGGAGGGGATGTACTGTGGTGGCGTGCACTGGTGTCCCAGTCCACGTAAGGAATGTTGACATCAGAGACTTCCTCGCTAGGGTGTGGCGCCTCCAGATGTCTGCATTGTGGAGCACCTCACAACACATGTTGTGAGGTGCTCCACAACATTTAGTGGCACCACTAAATGTTAGCTTTTTCATAGTTCATTTATTATGCGCCCTATACCTATCCTGTAGGCGGTAGTGGAAAAGGTTAGAGGTACATTATGGGCTCAGGAACTGAACCCCCAAATTCATTTGGCTATGCAAGTTGCAGTCTTGATGAGCTAGGTACATGGTTGAATGTAGAAGTTTAAAAACTGGACCACAACAGTCTTTTAAGATAAGCAATTTACATTTGGGATGAGCAAGTTAAACATAATTGTATTTGCTTATTGTGCACCCCTGACCCATCCAGAGGGCGGCGGGGGGAAAGTTTACAATCGCCTTCATACTCTACCTACAGTAAGCAGACTTTTTGCTTACTGTATTGTGGCTAAGACTTCTGGTAGTGTATCATATTGAATCAAGTACTTAAACATTTATCGGAAACTTTATTTTATAGCTCTCTCAATTCTTTTATTTTTCACATTCAATTGCATCGTGACGCAGGGTACGTAAATAGTCCCGGTCACATTTACATTTGGTCAGATCTGTCTCAGCAGTTGGTGCCAACTGCCAGAGGTACTTGTAGCAGAGCCTGAGTATTACCGTCAGGAAGTCAGCTGACTGACGGAGCCGGTCGGCCGAGCGGACAGCACGCGGGACTTGTGATCCTGTGGTCCTGGGTTCGATCCCAGGCGCCGGCGAGAAACATTGGGCAGAGTTTCTTTCACCCTATGCCCCTGTTACCTAGCAGTAAATAGGTACCTGGGTGTTAGTCAGCTGTCACGGGCTGCTTCCTGGGGGTGGAGGCCTGGTCGAAGACCGGGCCGCGGGGACACTAAAGCCCCGAAATCATCTCAAGATAATCTCAAGAAAGAAAACCTTATTGGATGACTTTTGGGTTTGTGGTTCATCCTGTCTAATAGCATGATGATAGATGGAATAACTAGTGTGAATTTCACTTTTGTCTCGGGTCTACTAAATTTAGTTGCAGTTCTCGGTATATTACTGCCCCTCGGGGTTATCTTGAGGTTATCTTGAGATGATTTCGGGGCTTTAGTGTCCCCGCGGCCCAGTCCTTGACCAGGCCTCCACTCCCAGGAAGCAGCCCGTGACAGCTGACTAACACCCAGGTACCTATTTAACTGCTAGGTAATTGGGGCATAGGGTGAAAGAAACTCTGCCCATTGTTTCTCGCCGGCGCCTGGGATCGAACCCTGGACCACAGGATCACAAGTCCAGCGTGCTGTCCGCTCGGCCGACCGGCTCCCGTGGTGCTCAAAAGCAATGCAAGGTTGCACTCAACCCCTCTCTAAGAGCCCGTGCTTTGGCTAGCTCATCACTTACGTCATTCTCAATGTTAGTGAAGGAAACATTAGGGTGAACATGATGCGGGTGTTGTGACGGGGACATGATGTCATGCCAGTGCTTGCCGTCACCATATCCGGGGTAAGTGGAAGATGGTCGTACTCCAGGGTGGTCTCGGGTCGTCACTACACACGTCACGTCCACACACCGCTTTCTGCCCCGGAATATCAATGTTGTTGGCGGCGTCTAAGGCAGAAGACACTGCAGTAACGACCTTTAACCTTTGTGCACATTCCTGTATATTTCCGTAGTACAAGGAAGCACTAAATTATGGCCAGCGATACTTACACCGAATCTGTCGTGTGGTTCGTGAAAGGACGGGCCCAGGTCTTCTGCTTGACGATCTCATCGATCAGACTATTAGTTGCTGTAGCTTTCAGTCGAACGGAGGAACCACGTCCAGTTGATCGGGACCAAGTTATGACAAGTCGAGGCCAGGCTCGGGGAGTAGAACAACTTCCAGAAACCCTCTCCAGGTATGTTCCAGGTGTTTATCAAGATCCACCTGGGACACAGAGGTCTGTTACAAACTCTTCTTTTATTTAGAGGGCTGGTGCTGACATCTTGGACCCGCAATCTTTATTGAACTGTCACTTTAAGTACTTAAGTACTCTAAGTACCTAGGGGTCACTTAAAGCCGCCAGACTTTTCAATGGGGCTGTTTTATACATTCTGGCATGTTTTGAAAGGAATAGATTTAATGTGTAGGGGTTTTGCACACTGTTCAGAATGTTAACTAGTCGCTTTATTTAATATGCAACCAATGTGCCTACAGATATACCTCTGTAAAATGTTAGGTCAATTTTATGAAATTATTATTATTATTATTATTATTATTATTATTATTATTATTATTATTATTATTATTATTTATTTCTCGTCAGTATTCAAGGAAATTTGAGGGATTTTAAACGTTTCCATTAATCTGTGTGTGTTAATGAAGGGAGGGGAGGGATAATGCTCCCTGCACGCTCTCGGGGTCTCCACCTCTCCAGCCTTGAGTGGAACAGTTAACATGTATCAGTATTCCAGCCAAGGTAGTCTCTTAATGTTAATTCCCATCGTTGCTTTGGCATCTCTTTATTTTAATGGTTCTTGTTATCCAGCCTAACGTTCGGTTGTTGTTGTTGTTATAGATTCAGCTACTAAGAACAAGTTCCAAGTAGCACAGGCTATAGTGAACCCGTAACTTACCTGGCACAGGAGCGGGGCAAGAAGCACAGGTTATGGTTAGCCTCTGTGTAACATTTGGTGTTGTTGTACTTGCGGTGTTTGGTTATTGTGTTCTTGAAATATACCGTGTTCTGACGTGGTTACTGCCGGGAGTTTGGTGTCATCGTATAGTGTGGTATGACTGCAGTTTTTGGTACTGAAGTTTTCATTTCTTAGGTTTCCCCTTAGCGTAGAAGCTGGACTGTTTCTTCATTGAAGTTTATATTGTTTTCTGTGATCCCTGAGAAGATTTAGTTTACATTAGATTCGAAGTGTGTTGTGTTCTCTGTAGCTTCTACTCTCGTGAAGGTTATTGTGTCGTCTGTATTGGATGACACGGTACTGTTGTTTGTGGTTAAGTACTGAAGTAAGTACTGGAGCAAGCACAGTACCCTGGGACACTGTGCTCTTCACCGTGGATAATCCAACTTTTACTTTTGTTGACTCTTAGGAAGTTAACAATTTCCAATATTATAATTATGCCAGTTTTATCCTTTCTTCATTGTCCAGTGTGTCGGGGCCGGTCTCGGGGAGGTGGAGAACTCTCGGAACCCTCTCCAGGTATGCTCCAGGTGTCTAATATTACTCCAAGGTCACATTTGTTGAAGGATTTCACGAAGTGTGTATATACTACATGAAGTATTTATTGCCGTCCGTTCCCTCCATCCGATTCTTGCAGTTCTGCGTTCGATCCCCACTATTCCAAATGATTGGGCAACGTTCCTTCACCCCCCCCCCATCCTCCTCTCCCAGCTCCTGTTCTCCTATCCCAGATGTACAGGAAGTTCATAGTGGCCTAGCGCTTTCCCCTGCCTGGCGAGGGGTGCCAGACCGTGCCGTGGTGCAGTAGTGTGTAGGAGGTTCTACTCCCATGGTGGCCAGGCTCATGTTGTCTCTCCGTGGCTTGTGCTCCAAGTACTCCTTACTACTCTTTGAAAGAATTTACGTTGAAGGGCCATCATGTGATGGCCGCCACCATCGTTGCCGCCCCTTATGTAAGACTTGTACCTACCTCCCGCCCCACCCCTCATTTGTTTACAACCCGTTCTCTCAACCAATTGATCGCGTTTTTTACGCTGTGGTTACCAGCGTTAAAAATAAAACCTTGCTATGAGAAAGTGATCGATGGGCTCACAAACATCCGCGTTTTCTATGCATGGGACTCGATCCGTTAGGTGGATTACTTCGGATTAGTACGTTCCTGTTTAGGCAAAATAATTGGATTTTTTTTTGTTTTGTTTTTGCGGAATGGCAAATGCACAGATTGGGTTGTTTTGAGAGTGGTGCGCGCGCATGACTGGACTACCCGCACGCTGCGCCATCCGTGCGTCGACTTGGACATCACGAGATACAGGGTTTCTGATAACCTTCCTCTCCATACACTGCATTATTATGGGGATAATTCTCAATCGTGATTTACAAATGTGTTTTTTTTTGTTCTATCGGTTCATGGACTGGTAGGTACAGAGCAAAGCCCTTGTATCATTGTCAGACTGTGTGGATATTGTTTACCCATGAATTCTCCTCTGTATCTTGTACCAAATGTATATATTTGTACAAATACAAATGATTTATTATTATTATTATTACAAGGTCAGGGTTCGATCCCCGAAGATCTACGTGACTGGGATACAAGGACCGGGATGTATCCCGTCCTTGTATCCGTTTTAAGTGCTCTGTAGCCCAACTGGCTTAGCGCTTTCTTCTGATAATTACCTTACAACTATGTATCTTGCACAGGATGGGTAAAATACTGCACATTTGTATTCATAGAATCAGCTGCTGCTCCTCGAGTGGAGGAGTAGGCTGCTGCTCCTCGAGTGGAGGAGTAGGCTGCTGCTCCTCGAGTGGAGGAGTAGGCTGCTGCTCCTCGAGTGGAGGAGTAGGCTGCTGCTCCTCGAGTGTTACTCCCAATGAGTAAGGAGGTCACTAACCAGGTTCTCTCTCCCTCCCTCAGACCTACTACGGCCACGGTGACTATATCATACGACAGGGAGCCAGAGGCGACACATTCTTCATTATCAGCAAAGGCAGGGTGAGTATGAGGCTAAGGGTGAGGGGCACCGCCAGGGTGAGTATGAGGTTAGGGTGATAATGGGGCAGGTGAAGAGAGGGCACAAGGGTGCCGCAAGTGTCAGGATGGAGAGGGGGGGGGGTCAGCCAGGATGGACCAATATTTAAAAGTCCTCCTGTAAAGATACAAAAGTCAAGTATGTTACTTGTACACCTGGTCTAATTATGAACAGGTATATAGGGCCACTTGTATAATACTAAACAGGTATATTGGTCCACGTGTATAATACTAAACAGTTATATAGAGCCACGTGTATAATACTAAAGAGGTATATAGAGCCACGTGTATAATACTGAACATTAAAGTTATTGTTACCATGTTGTGCAGCCCATCCTCATGGTTAGATAATATTTTTTGTAATTACGTGCTAAAAAAAAGTTAAATATTCCTAGGCCTAGTGTAGTACACACGTTGTATATTAGGCCTAGGAAGATTAGGTTAGGTTTAGTTTGTCTTTGCATCATAAATATAAAATCTTTTTCCGGTTTGTCCAAATTCAATAGCACCAAATTCCTAATTTCTAGTTGCGTTGTATGTCTCTATATGTACTATAGTCCTCATTGTTACTATAAGTACTACTAAAACGGGGAGGATGGGGTGTATTGTGCATATTTAGGTGTAGATTAGATTAAGTGTTTAGATTCTGTTGGCAATTATTTGTATTTGAAGTACGTGGGTGAAGCATTTCCAGCAACCTGTCCTCAGACTATGTTCATTCCATCCAGCGGTCGACCCTAAAAATGCATTGATAAATTTTAACATGCTGTTCATTCAAAATATGATTTTTCTCAAATATAAATTAATATTATTATTATGTATTAGCATATTGTGTATATTTAGGCATTGGTTGGGTTAGACGTTTAGGTTCTGTTGGCAATTATTTATATTTGTAGTTCGAGGGTGAAACATTTACAGCGTTGTGGTTAGACCAAAGTTCGTCAATGAAGCATTTGTTCCGGAAGTGTTCGAACAAAATCAGTTGCGAGTTGTGTGTAAACCGTTTTTAATTCATAAACAGGGGGTTTGGCGGGTGCATGGAATCACCTTTGGGTTTTTGTTTGGAGGACGGGCTGTTTACATAGTTGTGATTTGAACAAAAGTCATCAGCTAAGCACTTGTTCGAGAAGTGTTCGAACGTCATCAGTCGAGTTGTGTGTAAACCGTTTTTCATTCTCAAACGGGGTTTGGCAGGTGCATGGAATGGACTTTGGCCTTTGTTTATGAGGCTGCAGCCCGTGAAAAACGGTTTACACACGACTCTCAATTGATTTTGTTAGAATACTTTCAAAACAAGTGCTTCACTGACGAATTTTGTTCAAATCACAACACTGTAAATGCTTCACCCACGTACTACAAATACAAATAATCGCTAACAGAACCTAAACACCTAACCTAACCAATGCCTAAATGTGCACAATATGCTAATACATAATATTGATTTATATTTGAGAAAAATCATATTTTGAATAAACAGCATGTTAAAATTTATGAATGCGTCTTTGGGGTCGACCGCTGGATGGCATGAAGAGTCTGAAGACGGGCTGTAAGAGGATGGAAAGTGAGTATACGTGATGCGGATACCCATATGCCGCCTCAGCAACGTCTCACCAGGTACCTCTGCACTTCTCCAAGGTCGACCCCATTTTCTGAGCTCAACTATGTACCTCATATAGTCCCCATCAAAGATAGTGGTGTGAATCGCTGGCTATACCATAGTCTCTCGCTAGTATACTCAAGTGCGCGTCCTAGCAACTTGCGTCTGCGTGAGGAATAGGTCCTATGAATATCAAAACAGGAGTATAATACACGAAGTTGTTACGAGTAAGGTCTGCATCTTCCAGACGAGCACTCATTAACGTTCCTGGTGTTGCAGGTCCGTGTCACCATGAAGAGTCCGGGCAGTTTGGAGGAAAAATACATACGTAACCTGGAGAAGGGCGAGTTCTTCGGGGAGAAGGCGTTACAAGGGTAAGGCTTCAGGTCGCCAGGTTTAACTTTATCATACTCATTCACGAGTGCTTTGTAATAGTAGTTTTGTTTGCATATTTGTGAGTGTAGTGAAGGTACATTGATGTTTCTATCTCAAGTGTACAAATGTTTTGTAAGACATGTATATTTACACACACACTGTGTATATGCACCCATAATGTGTATATACAAACACCATATACAAACAATTATGTATGCACATTACATATATATATATATATATATATATATATATATATGGGTTTCGTATATTCCCTCCTGGTTGTGGTCCTCCAACACCTCTCTTCAAATGCACAGTGAAGTTACGTTAACATGATGTATAAATGAGACAATAGTGTTTTCCCCTACTGATTTTCTCATTGAAACACCACGTTAATGTGACTCCATTGCGCTATTAGAACAGATAATTATGCGAGACACGGTGGTGGTGGAGGCCAAAACCGTCAATTGGTTCAAAGTGTCATGTGACAAAGAGTGCTTTGAAGACGGGACACCACGAGCGTAGCTCTCATCTTGTAACTACACTTAGGTAATTACACTCGTGTATAAAGTATGTGTATAAATCCCCACTGCCACACCCATATACCTCATCCACACCCCTCATACCCCTACTCTCCCCTACCCCTCGTACCACCACCATCCTAACAACTCGCCACTCCCACACCAACCCCCACACTGTACCACCATTCAAAAGGTGACCCCTCTTGTGTCAACACCTGCATCAGAGGAGCGCCAGGATATTTTACAATTCCTAAGTATTGTAGTACAGGTTGATGATAGTGAGTGGTGTCTCAAGGAACATAAAGATGTAGTGCTTTAGAAAAATTGGCGAATAACACAAAATGCGTCAAGTAAAGTAAAAAAAAATTAGATGCGAAAAAATTGCTCAAGTGTTCACAGTGCAGACGACGACATTCAAGATGGCCACCGGCAAGAAGGACAGCAAAACAGAACTAGATTTTGGGGGTTTTAATGAAGAAAGCATTGATATAAGCAGTCAACAAAACAAATTGGCAAAATTAGATGTTATAGTGAACTATCATGTAGAAATAATCGGCAAATTGAAAGAAAGTAATGATCACTTGAGTAGCAAAGTTTTTGGTCTTGAAGGGTTAGTGAAAGACTTATGCAAGGACAAGATTCAATTGGAAACAAATTGCAAAACCATGGAAGAGGAAAATAAACAATTAAAAATAGCTTTGGAAGAAGTTAAAGCAAATTTAAACATAAATGACTACAGTAAGTTAAGTAAGGAAATTCAAAAGGAGAAACGGCTTTTGTCAGAACAGATGGAGGAAGTTACACAGGGAATAGAACAGTGCAAGAAGGATATGCAACTCGCCTATGCACAATTGGCCAAGGAGAAGGAAAAATAGAAGCGGTAAAGGAAGCCAAACACTGCAGCAACCAGGATAAAACAAAGGTTGGAAGTGATAAAGGAACTGGCATCAAACCCGAAATTGGTGCAAAACACAGTTGATCGAAGTAAGTCCCAGATAATTTTTGGTTGCAAAGAAAGAGATATAACATCTAGGTCAGAAAGAGCTGTAGAAGAAGTTGAAGTAGTAGATAAAATTGTTGGGTTAGTAGGTCTTATAACCATAGAGAATATCTGCGACTACAGGAGAATTGACAAGTATGTAAAAGGGAAAGATCGACCTTTGAGGATCACCCTAAACGGTGCCAAACAGATGGAAGAAGTACTAAGGAATGCTAGAAAATTACAAAGCGATGAGGGGAAAGTATGATCGTTAAGACGAGATCCCTCAAAAGAAGACAAAGAATCTGAAACTGAACCTCGTTGAGGCAAAACGTCTAAATGAGAGTAGGAATGAATAAGAAAATTCTATTTTCTATAAAATGATAGGGGTAGGCAGAGCAGTAATGGTACAAAAAGGCAAACCAACGAAATCACTAGAGAAAGGGGTAGTGAAGAATAAGAGAGGGGGAACATGTTCCTGAAAATTGCATACACCAACGTAGCTGGAGTGAGATCAAAGGTGCTTGAGTTAAGTGATGTAATACAGCTGCGGATACCAGACAGTTGCACTCAGAGAAAAAACTTGAAGATGATATTTTAAATGAGGTCATATTCCCAAGGGGCTACTCAGTTTGAAGACAGGACAAAAATTAGGAAAGGTGGTGGCATTGCTGTGCTGGTGAAAGAACACCTAAAGGTAAACGAAATAATGATTGCCAGTCCACGAGAAGTTGATATACTACCAGCACTAGAGATCTGCAATCGGGATGATAGACTAAGGATTATTAGTGCATATAGTCCACCGCAATGCAACACATGGTCAAAGGAAGAACTGGATAATAAATGTGAGGGTCTTGTAACAAAGATGAGAGAGATTATAGCAAGAGCTGATAGTGTTGGTAGTCGACGACTTAAACTTGAAATCCATAGACTGGGAGGCATACGAAGCTAGAACAGAGGATTTTTGGACTTGTAGATTTGTAAACTTCATCCTGGAAACATTCATGTTTCAACATGTTAAACAAGCTATGAGGATGAGGGAAGGGGATGTTCCCTCCAAGCTGGATTTGATATTTACCAGGAAAGAGGAAAGAGATGTTTGACATTCAGTACCTTCCTCCCTTGGGTAAAAGTGACCATGTCTTTTTTGGGAATAAAGTATGCAATGGCTATAATCTGGAAGAAAATGAGGTTAAAGCAGTTGAAAAACCTGATTTCAGGAGAGGTATTATGGGGGACCTCACATTTCTGGAATTTAACTGGAAAGACTTGCTGTTAGGACAAAGTAAATGAGATGCATGTCAAGTTTTGTGAAGTATATGATAAAGGCACAACAAAATTTATACCAAAGCAGAGATGCAGAACTAGGAAACAGGATTGGTTCAACAGAAATTGTGAGAGGGCCAGAGACCACAAGACACAGAAATGGAATCGCTATAAGAGGCCAAATCCTCAAACATACCAGCGATACAAAGATGCGAGAAACAACTACACGGCAGTGAGGAGAGGCAGAAAGACATTTTGAAAAAGAAATTGCAGACAAATGTAAAACAGAATCAGGCCAATTCTATAAATTCATAAACAACAAATTGCAGGTAAAGGATAATATTCAGGAATATTCAGAGGTTGAAAATGGAAAACAGATTCACGAAAAATGACACGGAAATGTGTGAAACATTAAATGAAAAGTTCCAAAGTGCATGTGTGTACAAAACAAAATCTTTAGGGAACCAGACACTAAGAATTCCAGAGAACTACATAGAGCACATAGAGGTGTCTAGAGACAAAGTGGAACAAAATGCTCAAGGAGCTAAGAAAGAACAAAGCAGTTGGTCCAGATGGAGTTTCACCATGGGTTCTGAGAGAATGTGCACCTGAGCTCAGCATTCCACTTCAAATGATTTTTTCAGGCATCCCTGTGTACAAGAGTTGTAACTGATGTGTGGAAAAGGGCTAACATAGTTCCAATCTACAATAGTGGCAGCAGGGAAGACTCCCCTCAATTATAGACCTGTATCATTGACAAGTGTAATAGTCAAAATATTGGAAAACAAAAATTAAAACTAAATGGGTAGAATACCTGAAGAAAATTGATATACTGTATCAGACATACAGTATGGTTTTCGATCTGGAAGATCCTGTGTAACAAATTTACTCAGTTTCTATGATTGAGCCACAGATTTTACTGGAAAGAAATGGTTGGGTTGACTACATCTATCTGGACCTAAAAAAAAGGCTTTTGACAGAGTTCTACATAAGAGGTTGTTCTGGAAACTGGAACATATTGGAGGGGTAACAGGTAATCTTCTAAATTGAATGAAAATTTTCTAAGTGATACAAAAATGAGGGTCGTAATCAGAGGCAATGTATCGGATAGGAGGAATGTCACAAGTGGAGTACCACAGGGTTCAGTTCTTGCACCTGTAATGTTCATTGTCTAAATAAACGATCTACCAGATGGAATACAGAATTATATGAACATGTTTTCTGATGCTAAGATAATAGGGAAGATTAGAAACTTAGATGATTGACATGCCCTTCAAGAAGACCTGGACAAAATAAGTATATGGAGCACCATTTGGCAAATGGAATTTAATGTGAATAAATGCTATGTTATGGAACATGGAATTGGAGAACATAGACCCCCACACAACCTATAAATTATGTGAGAAATCTTTAAAGAATTCTGACAGAGATCTAGGGGTGGTTCTAGATAGAAAACTATCACCTGAGGACCACATAAAGAACGTTGTGCGAGGAGCCTATGCCACACTTTCTAACTTCAGAATTGCTTTTAAATACATGGATGGAGAAATACTAAAGAAATTGTTCACAACTTTTGTTAGACCAAAGCTGGAATATGCAGCGGTTGTATGGTGTCCATATCTTAAGGAGCACATCGACAAACTGGTAAAAGTGCAAAGACATGCCACTAAGTGGCTCCCAGAACTGAAGGACAAGAGCTATGAGGAGAAGTTCGAGGCATTAAATATGCAAAAATTAGAAGGTAAAAGAAAAAAAAGAGGCGATATGATCACTACGTACAAAATAGTAACAGGAATAAATAACGTAGATAGGGAAGAATTCCTGAGACCCGGAACTTCAAGAACAAGAGGTCATAGATTTAAACTAACGAAACAAAGCTGCCGGAGAAATATAAGAAAGTTTACTTTTGTAAACAGAGTGGTAGACGGTTGGAACAAGTTAGGTGAGAAGGTAGAGGAGGCCAAAACAGTCGGTAATTTCAAAGCATTATATGATAAAGAGTGCTGGAAAGATGGGACACCACAAGCGTAGCTCTCATCCTGTAACTACACTTAGGTAATTACCAACCCCTACACTCACTGCTCACACCCTAGTGCTACTCCCCATCAACACTCCTACAGTCAGTCCTAACACCCCTCTTACCACACACCAGTATTTTGTACCATAAAATAAAACATGAAGTTCCACAATATGAACTGTGGCCATGAAAGCTCAGCTTTCATCAGACCATGAAATAAGAACATTGTATTGGTGTATTTTCTTCATCACTTATACTGACTAGATAGACTCATTGTCTTCACACAATTCTTAACATATTCTGTTATTAGTGGTATTTTTTAAAAAGTTTGTGTATATTTAATAATGAGAGTAACTTTTATAGTGCAACAGTTTCATGTTGGTTTATAATTTTTAATGAATAATTTGAATAAAATTTCTCTAGTATACATTTGTACTTATAATCATTAGTGTGTACTGAAACTTGCACCTTTTTTCCTTCCAGAGAAGACATCCGTACAGCTAATATTATTGCTGATGATCCTGATGGTGTGACGTGTTTGGTCATTGACCGCGACTCCTTCAAGCAACTGATTGGTGATCTAGAGGAGATTAAACATTGTTATGGACCAGTTGATCTCTCTAGGAGGAAGTAAGCAAATCTTTTCCTAAACAAAAATTTTTTGTCTCCACCCGACTCTTGTATTGTTATACAATAATAATGCCATTTGCATCAAGCTTATACAATTATTTTGGTTAAATTGTTAAATTATATTTTAACTGTTTATTGCATTATTTGTTAGTTACAAGAGCAACCAAGAAGGTGAAGTTGGCCATTTTAAGTAATTTTACATAATTCTAAATAAGGTACCATCATGGGAGTAAACACTAGTACGGGAACCACGAGGGGAATGAACAAGGGAAGGTACCATGATGAGAGTAAACATGGGGAAGGTATCAAAGGAAGTCAACAAGGTACCATTAGTAGCAAACAAGGGGGAAGGTATCAAAGGAAGTCAACAAGGTACTATTAGTAGCAAACAAGGGGGAAGTACCATGATGGGAGTAAACAGGGTGTAGGTACCATGATGGGAGTAAACAGGGTGTAGGTACAGTACCATGAGGGAAGTAAACAAGTGAAAGGTACCATGTGGAAGATAAAAAAAGAATGGTATATACCACGCAGAAAGTGAACATGGTACCATCATCAGGCGAGCCAGGCAAGTGGAAGAGACTAGAAAGGTACTTTAAAGTGGGCCAGCTTGTAAGACTGGCACTGCTATCCTCTTAATAGGAAGCTCTTGATTATACTGGCAAAGTAAGTAACAATAAGTAGGTGATTGTTTACACTCTGCCTTTACTAGTTATTTGATGATGGTTTTTGAATGGGCAGTATTAAGCTATTTATAGAGGTGCGAGACGATAGTTTTCAAGGTAAGGTGGAGAAACTGCTAAGAAAATGTGGCTATTGAGTACTTGGAAGGGATGTGGGTACAAGCAGCTGGGGTATGAGGATGGAGAATTGTGCCCAACCACTTGGGATCATGCTGACCCAGTTAAAAAGCAAGGCTCTACTGACCAATGCAAGTGGTTGGTTTGATGGTTCTCAAATTGGTTGCACTAGTGTTGTCATTTATAATTAATGGATTGCTATTATAATAGAATTTTGGTGTCAGTGAATTTAATAGCTGTTATATTAATAAAATATTATCCCCTCTTTATTTGGAAAAAATACAGTATCCTCGCACAAATTTTAATACAGTGCAGTTTAAAATTTATACCACTTTTGACATAGTCTTCTGGTAATATTTTTTTCATAAAACAAAATTCATTAAAATTGAAAAAACTATCTTTTAGCTACTGTATTAATTCCTTTAATGGCCTTTAAATTTTGAAGATTGTATACCAAAGTTGGCATTTGTTTAAATGATTTAATTTATCTTGCAACAGCCAGAGTAGTATACAGTATTATATTGTACATTTTCTTCTAGCTAGAAGCTTGCTTTATTTTCTGTTACATGTAAGTTCGAGATAAATATACCGTTTAAGATACCATTGTTGTTGTTGGTATGAAGGGCAGTGATGGGAGTACAGCAAATGTTTTTTACTCGTAACAAATGTTATTTTGGGATGCTAAGTGAATTCACTCGAGATTCCACGTTCAACTTTTATGCACTGCGAACCTCTGACAACTGCCCAGATGTTTGCGACATGTGGTGCTTATATTGCCACAAGATCATGGGTGTGTTGATGGATTTTCTAGCATTTTCCAACTTGCACCTCAAGTATTGAGCAGGGTTCCAGAGCCAGCTTGGCCAAGAGGTGGTCCATCTAATTACCTAAAGCCACCTAATGCTATCCAGAGCCTCCTAACATTACTTAACTAATGAAGAAATATGGCATATTTATACGCTATAATGTTGGTGCTGAATGTATAACATAAAAAAATACTTTTGCTTTGAAATATCATTATTTTATAACAACACTAGGTGGCAGGTGATGCCATAGGAAGTCGACGATCCAAGTGACATATTGTACGTGGCTTTGGGTAATTAGATGGACCCAATTTTGGTATAAAATTGTATTATTTCAGAATAAGTGTTTTTAATGATCTGCATTCAGCACCAACATTATAGTGGGTAAATGTCATATTTCTTTATTAGTTACGTAATGCTAAGGCTTTTGGTAATTAGACGAACCCCGGAGAGGAGCTGGGATCCAGCGGGCCTTACTGCAGGCTCCTGTGTTTCCACTAGACATGGAGGCCACCTGGCTTGCTCGCTCTCTCTGTTAGGGTTGTGTTACCCTGTGCATGGTGTGGGTTGCCGGAGTCTGCCCTGCTGTGGGTATTTGGATGTCGCCAGGTGGTCAGTAATGACGGACCCCCAGGCGGCTTTCTTTTGCTGTCTGGTTTTTTCATATTTGGAATCTGGTTCGGTTAGGTGTATACATCAAAGTCTTGACATTGATGTACCTTTAAATCAACACCAACAACAATAATTTACTCAAAATAGGTAAGATTAGAAATATACCTTGTTTTACTGACTTATCCTCATATTTCTCTCCCACTCAGGATGAATGAAGAGTTCAGCAATGTGAATTTGTCAGATCTCCGTAAAATTGCAACTTTGGGTGTTG
>NC_091171.1:17894421-18000162 GCF_040958095.1 Procambarus clarkii
ACTAATTAACTTACATGATGCTGACACTGCAGCTTATATTATTCCTTACTTTAACAAGCAGTTATGATGCATAATACTGTATTGGCTCCCTTTGCAACTGGTCACCTCTTCATAAATATGCTTGTGATGATTAGTCAGACACCAATGTTTGCTGACTTTCATTTCCAATTTCTTAACCCATAAGGAGACAGGAGCGTCCTATGATGTGTGGACTCGGCTTTGTATCTCTTCAAAGGTAAAATGCGGTTGAAACTATGTGTGCAGTGTAACCCTTATAGCAACCTTAAAATTTTGTGCCAGTTTTACCGTCCATACAGTACATGTCGTTGTGTCTTTTGCTGTCATTACACTGAAATTAACAGAGTTGCCTTTTTTTTTTTTTTACAATGGATCAATAATTAATAGAAAATCTTTATTCTGTTCTGTCTCTGACTAAAAGAAAAATTATACAATTTTGAATTAATAGTGGCTGTGAAAGTTGTGTACACAAAGCATTTATTAACTTGTTAGTATACTAAGAACATAAAACAATATGAAGTAACAATGATTTAGATTAGCTTGCAAAACAATTGCAATTACAGGGTATATTGTATCTTAGTTTATGCATTATCTTTTTCTTACTTTGATATACAGTAGTTTAAAACTACACTGATATCCTGATACAGCATACTTCTCGATCATTGTTGGGGAGAGGAAGCCAGTTACGCATGTCGAGGTCCCTCTAGCTAAGACCTAGGCGGCTCACACTGCCAATCGTCCAGTTACTGGCTAATCCAAATGATGCAAAATTTTCCAGTTAGTGGGTGGGGAAATCATCATTCTATACGAAGCTGTCCGGTTATTGTGGTAGCATCATCCTTTCCAAGACTCCAGTTGATAAATTTTGGTCTTGGAAATTGTTAAATTAATATGAGGGTACAGTGGTACCTCGGAATACGAGTTTTTCGGAATACAAGCAGGATTTGCTCGGAAAATGTGCCTCGGAAGGCGAGTGTGTTGATACGCGTACAGGCTGACCTAGCGCATGGTGGTAGTGATCGTCGCCCCTCACCCCTCAGTTTACCAGTGCCTCGCGCCCAGTGACTATCCCGCGTCAATTCTTCACCAGGAATGTCAGTGTTTTGTTGGATTTTTTATAATTTTACCATAAAAGTTGTTATATATCTCGCCATGGGTCCCAAGAAAGCCAGTGGTAAGGATCAAGGCAAGAAAGCGCATGTGAGGATGACAATAGAGGAAAAACAGATCATTCGGAAGCATGAAAATGGTACACATGTTGTTGAACTTTGTAGGCAGTACAACAAAGCCACGTCAACAATATGCACTATACTTAGCAAGAAAAAGGACATTGAGTGCTAAAATGGCAAAAGGTGCAAGAACAATCACGAAACAAAGACCACAAATACTTGAAGTGGAAAAGTTATTAATTTGGATACACAACAAGGAGTTAGCAGGTGATAGTGTTTCGGAGGCCATCGTTTGTGAGAAAGCCAGGGTATTGCACAAAGACCTTGTAAAGAAAACCCCTGGAACGAGTGCAGATTCAATAGACTTTAAGGCAAGCAGGGGATGGTTTGAAAAATTGAGATAAAGAAGTGGTATCCATAGTGTTGCGAGGCATATGGGAGGCAGCCAGCTAAGACAAACCAGTAACTGAATGATTTATTGAAGAATTTAAAGAGTTTGCAGAGGCTGAGGGATACTTACCGTAACAAGTTTTTAATTGTGATGAAACAGGATTGTTCTGGAAAATATTGCCTAAGAGGACATACAATACCAAGGAGGAAAAATCCTTGCCCAGACACAAGCCTATAAAAGATAGGTTTACACTTGTGCTGTGTTCAAATGCGAGTGGCGATTTGAAAATTAAACCCTTGCTAGTGTATCATTCTGAAAATCCAAAGGTTTTCAAACGGTATAAAGTGCAGAAACGCCAAATGTGTGTGATGTGGAAGGATAACAAAAGGGCATAGGTGACTAGGATTTTTTTTCAGAGTGGGTGAATGAAGTGGTGTGCCTTGCCATAGAAAAATATCTGCAGGAGAAACATTTGCCACTCAAGGCCCTGCTTCTCGACAATGCTCCTGCTCATCCTCCAGGCTTGGAAGATGAATTGATGCACAGATACAGTAAATTTCTCACAATAAAGTTCCTTCATCCTAACACCACTCTAATTCAGCCTATGGACCAGAAAATCATAGCGAATTTTAAGAAACTTTATGAAAGGGCACTTTTCCGGAAATGTTTTGAAGTGACTGAAACCAGAAACCTCACTCTCAAAGAGTTCTGGAAAGACCATTTTAACATTTGTAGTTCTTTAAAACTCTTTGACAAAGCCTGGCAAGAAGTGACTCAAAGAACCCTGATCTCTGGCTGGAGGAAATTGTGGCCTGAATGTGTGACAGAACTAGACTTTGAGGGGTTTGAGCCTGTAAATGATGCGCCTATTGTTGAGGAAATTGTTACTCTGGGCCGGCAAATGGTCTTGGAATTGGATGATGGTGATGTGGAGGAGTTGGTGGAAGAACACAACGAAGAACTGACCACCGAAGAACTCCAAGCCCTTCAAAAGGAACAGCAAGAAGACCCAGCTGAGGATGTTTCTCCAGTGGAGGAAGATGAGGCAATACAGAATGTCCCTTCTGCAGAAATTAAGAAGTGGTGTTAGATGTGGGAAGAGATGCAAATTTTTATTGAAAAGACTCACCCAGAGAAAGCTGTAGTAGGCTGTTGCCTTAATCTTTTCAATGACAATGTGATGCCTTACTACAGAGACAGCTTGCGAAGAAGGGAAAAACAAGCTTCCATTGACAGATTTGTTGTGAGAAAATAGAGCAGTGAGCCACAACAAGGACCTAGTGGTATGCAGGCAAAATGTGCCAGGGAGTGCACACCAGAAAGGTCCTCACTGCCTGATGTTATAATGGAAGGGGACTCCACTCCCAAACAGTAACACCTCTCCTCCTCCCCCCTCCTCACCATCTTCCATACGCCTACAGCATTCATCAGCAAGGGTAAGTAATAACTTGAACATAGTTTTGTAGGTTTATTTAGATGAATTAGGTATAAAATTTAGTTTGAAGTGAGGTTTTTTGGGTAGTCAGAAACAGATTAATTCATTTCCCATTATTTCTTATGGGGAAATTAGCTTCGGATTACGAGTTTTCGCAATACGAGCTGTCTCCAGGAACGAATTAAACTCTTAAACTGAGGTACCACTGTATAATTCTTTGTGTGAGTACTTGAATACCATTCTCTGCCAGAGTGCGTGGATACCCCTGTAAGTGAGGTGGCTGGCAGAAGTGTTTAGTATTGCACTAGAACAGTTTCTAATTAAAAAAATGTTAAATAATAATAAAAAAAAAAAATTTAAGTTCAATGTTGAGAACAAACTGATGGTAGTGGTGAAGTGAAAAAAAGAACTAAATATTGAGATGCTTGGAGAATTGGAATTCTTTGCAATCCAGAAAAGGTCTGGTTCCAATTTGTCAATTTGATTGAGGACACATTGTATATTCTCTACATACTTTTTGTTAGTCTCGCGATTCTTGTTTCTGAGAAAGTTGGTGACCTCGGTTAGATGTTGAGTAAAGATGTCCTAAGCTGTACAACACATTTTATATGCTATGGTGTCTGCAGATATCTTAAATTTTATTATATATAATTATTTTAAATTGAGTAACTAGCATGTAAATTCCAGTACAGATAATTAACTAACATATTTGATGCCAATCCTGCATATTATAATACATCATATTTTAACAAATAATTATGTTGATTAATACTGTATTAGTTACCTCTGCTGCTGGTCACTTCATAATAAATTTATTTGATAAATCAGAAACGACCATTGTTTTCAATTTTCAATTTCTTAACCCATGAGGAAACGGAAAATGTGTTTGTTGTCTGGACTCAAATTGGTATCTCTCAAATGGTAAAATGATGATGAACTTGTGTGTGCAGTGCATTGCAACCCTTATACCAACCTAATTATCTACTAATTTTACTGTCCACACAGAAACTGTCGTCGTGTCTTTTGTGTGGTTTTGTGTAGAGATGTACTGTATAGAATAGTTACATGCAGAGGGAGAGTGCCTAGGCTGTCTCCAGTCCTGAATGACTTCAGATCATCAATTTATCCTCATTCTTCACTTTCTCAAAGCTTACATTCCCTGTCCAATTTTCCTAATGACCAATGTTTTCTAAGGTTCACCAGGAGGCTTCGAGTCAGTCTCGACACATTTCCCTGAATGATATTGTTTATTTAGGCAAAAGTATATACATAAAAAATCCAGCATTGAATAATGAAATGCCAATTTCTGGGTGAGCCCTGGTGGCTCCCTAAAACTGCTGATATAGTTCCAAACTACAAGTTGCCATTAGCCTCGGAGTTCTATTTGGCCTATTGGGGACCACGAGCCAGAACCTGGCCCCCTTTAGAGTGGGGCTCTTTATGATGCCACTTATCTAGCAGTGGCACTTAAAATTTTTGTATGAATTTATTCATGTCTGCCACCACCGAGGAAGGCACCCAGAAAGTTCGCAAAACAAAACAGACCACTGCTGATTATAAATGAGACCACAGTCTCAAGAACTGCCAAAAGAACTTTAGCAATGTAAACAAACTTACCAAAAATTCACAAAACTAGCACGAGCTCATTCTCCCCACATCGCCCCTTGTTTGGGGAGGAGGAGAGGGGCAGCCTGGGTCTGCTGGCTGCTCCACCCTCAATTCTATTAATGATGGAAACAATCCCCCCGATGTCTAGGGTAGGGATGGAGGGAGGGAGTCAAGAAAACAGGGCTCATCCAGAATTTGTCATTTCATTATATTCAATGCTGGTTTTCTGGGGACACCCCCCCCCCCACTCGTAGCCTCCTGAAGCGCGCTCTACCCCATGGAGAAGGAAACAGACATGCACTTCCTAGGGAAGAGGAACCACTGCAGGTACAATGATGGCGTAGAGACATTTGGCTGCAACACACAATTCAAAACCACTCAAAGGTGTCAAGGACTGGGAACATTGACAAGATACTTAGTTGTCGGAATCCTGTTTGACCGCCATCTCCCCATGCTCAATCAAATATATCCAAACCTAAGAAAACCATTTACAGAGTACAGGCAAAGTAAAACAAACCATGTAATTTGACTAAAAAGAGAAATGATGAAAAAAGTGAACCAGTAATTTGTACATTGACAACAAACTATGCAATACTAACCAAAGGTATAACCGGATGGCAGCTATGACCACCCAGGAGTCCTACCTGCCTGCGTCATTCAAACGCTGCCCTCAAGATGCACCCGATCCTCATGGAAAAGCAACGTGGGGGAGGGGGGAAAAAAAAGGTATCAAGGCTGACCAAAGAATGGCATGTCATTACTGTCAATGTTTGACTTCTGGACTGGCTTCAAGCAGCTTCCCAGTGCATACTCCCAATAATGTCTCAGAAAAAATACCGTCTTTGGGTTAAAAGTATTTGTCAAATAAAGTAGGAATTTTTTTTTAGGGACTAACCTATGGATGAACTCAGAAAATGGATAGGCACCCCAAGAGTCCCACAGGTTTGGCAAGGATGGAAGGCATCCAATACTGTATAGTAGAAGAGAAGGCAGTAAAAGCAACTTGTTTGCACATATTTTTAATGTGACACACACTAGGCTAGCTGAACCGATCCACCAGATACGCTGAAGAAACCTGGCCATGAACAAGGCATTGAGGAAATGTGATTGACAGTGTGTTACAGTTTAGGAAGAGTAAGCACAAATAATGCCATAAAGCAGCAGCAACAGAACAGAGGACATGATGCATCATTGCCTGGCAGAAGAAAAAAAATTTCAGAATTTTTTTTATCTTGCACATGAAACAATGCTTCGGTATACAGTGGTACCTTGGAATACGAGTGTCCCTGTATACGAGTTTTTTGGAATACGAGCAGGATTTGCTCGGAAAATTTGCCCCGGAAAGCGAGGGTTGCCTCGGAACACGAGTTTGTTGATACACGTACTGTACAGGCCGACTAACGCATGGTGGCACGGCGATTACGCCTCAGTTTACCAGTGTTTCGCGCCCAGTGACTATCCCGCCTGAATTCTTCACAAGGATTTACAGTATTTTGTCGTTTTTTTGGCCATTTGAGCATAAAAGTTATTATATATCTTACCATGGGTCTCAAGAAAGCCATTGGTAAGGTTCAACCTAAGAAAATAGCTGTGAGTGGAGGCAGTAGAGGATGTCCCTTCTTGATTAAGAAAATGTGTAAAGTATGGGAAGAACTGCAAAGTTTTGTTGAAAAAACTCGCCCAGATAAAGCTGTAGCAGGCCGTTGCATTGACCTTTTAAATGACAATGTGATGTCTTACTACAGACAAGTGTTAAAATGTAGGGAAAAACAAGTGTCTTTGGGCAGATTCTTAGTAAGACAAGCAAGTCCTAGTGGTATGCAGGCAAAATGTGCCAGTGTGTGCACACCAGTGAAGTCCTCACTGCCTGATGTTATAATGGAAGGGGACTCCCCTTCCAAACAGTAACACCTCTCCTCCTCCTCCTCACCATCTTCCATATGCCAACAACAGTCATCAGCAAGGGTTAGTAATAACTTGAACATAGTTTTGTAGGTTTATTTATTTGAATAAGGTATAAAATTTAGTTTGAAGTGAGGTTTTTGGGTAGTCGGGAACGGATTAATTCATTTCCCATTATTTCTTATGGGGAAATTAGCTTCGGATTAAGAGTTTTTGGAATACGAGCTGTCTCCAGGAACGGATTAAACTCTTAAACGGAAGTACCACTGTAGTACATTTCCTTTCAGGGCCTTGAAGGCTTTCATGATCACCTGAACTTCGTCCACATGTTCTCACTGTTGTGGTGGGTTTGGCTGAAGGTGTTTTATTGCCTTCTTCACTGTTTAATCCTTTAACTGCGCGGCCTATAAATGACACCCCCCAGTGCGCAAGAAATAAATTCTTGGGAAAAATTATTTTTTTGTTCTGAAAGTGTCAAAAACCCCTCCCTGTATATGGATATAGCAACGGAATTTCGAAATTGTACTTACTTTGGCTGCTATGGGGTCTGTAAGGTGGCGCATGACGTCATCATTCCCCGTGCGCCCGTGACGTAAGATCTTGGGACCGGTGGGGTGTCCAGGGCAGGGGGCGCGAGTTGCCACGAATATATTTTTGCGCATTTTTTTCGCACATTTCAAAATACAATTGATTACATTTTATGTGCCGAACTGATGTATGGTGAACACATACACTATATTATGGCAGTAGAACATCCGTACTGTCCGTAGACACTGTTATGTGCATCACAAAAAGGTACACGTATCCTGCACTTATTTCTAATGTGTCACACAGATATATTTATATTTACATTATATATACACACTGTACAGTATCACACACTATATACACACACTCAGTACTCCGAGTGTGTGATATGCTGCGAAACAGCCAACAGGGCAGAATGGCACCTTGCGCTCCACGCACCAGGTGCTGATGCATCTACGCTTTTGTGGTCTGCGTGTAGTGTTCCTGCAGATTATGCATGCACATTTATCCTTCTCCCATGATGCTGTGCCTGGCATATACTCCAGCATGTGTACCCCGAAGTTCTCATTACCCCGCGGTCTGTCTGGAGCTGCATGTGGCATTGTTGCTTGCACCCCACGGGGTACTAAGGAGCCCTCCATGCCATACTATACCAACAGCTGTGACACAACGCTGGCACTGAAGGTACGTATAGACGGTTTCCTGCCGGACTTCACCAGGTACATATTGAAGCAGTTGAGCACTGCAACATCCATGAGGTGGAAGAAGAACTTTTTCGTCCACTTCACAGACCTGCGCACGCACTCCACACCAAGCATCATGTCACACTTATCGATGAGGCGCATGTTCATGTTATAGTCTACGACACAGTCCGGCGTGTCTGAAAATGGACACGGTGTTGTGGGCAAGGAGGTATCTGGTCAACAGGGGGCTGGTGTAATAGTTGTCGGTAAACAGTATATGCCCCTTGTTCAGCAACGGTTCCATCAGGGTTTTTACGACACTGCCGGAGAACCCGTGTTCATCTTGAGCTGGTATGTCGATGTCTGTACCGGAATACAAGATCATGTCCAGGACGATACCAGTCTCACAATCGCACAGCACGAAAAACTTCAGGCCAAAATGGTGCCACTTGGAAGGGATGTACTGCTTGAATGCCAGTCTGCCCTTGAACAATACAAGCGACTCGTTGATAACGACATTCTGTCCAGGTACAAAATAATCCCTGAACTTCCCTCGCAGGTCGCTGAATACCTTGCGTACCTTCCACAGTCTGTCGTGTCTGTCCTCATTTGCATTATTTTCGAAATGCAGGCACCTCAGAATCAACAGGAACCTATCCCGCGACACATACCGGTTGAAGACGGGCGATGGAACAAGGCTGTCTTTGTTCCAATAGTCTTGGACAACAGCTTTCTCGGAGTGTTTCATCATCATTCATAGTGCAAGAAAGACTACATCTCATCGATTGTCGTATCCTTCCATCACGTGAGGCGTGAGGCAGGTAATATGCCGCCGTCTATGAGGGTGTGGGCGTATGTGTTTGTCTCGGTCACAAGATGAGTCATGAAGACATTGTCAAAATATGCCTGGAAATATTCCATGTCCGCCATGTCATCACCGGTATACGGGAATAAAGCTGTAACATCAATGTCGGTATCATCAAACTTTGGTATTTGAGGGACAAATGTGGCGCAATCCTCCCACACAAGTACACCAGGGGGTTTGGTGTTGGCGCCAACACCACAGCCAACACCACCATGGCTACGTCGTCTGCTGCTGCTGCTGGAGCTGCGTGAGGGTATGCTTGGCGCTGAGGCAGATTTCCGTACCGTAGGCCTAGCACGAACACCTGATGTTGAGGGCTCACTGTCGTCATGCTGGGAGACACGTTGCCGCCTGCCTTTACGTGTTGCTGAGGCAGCAAAACCCCGCCTGGTACCACCCCCACTGCTAGTGCTCGGGTCGTCCACACTACTTGTATCGGAGCCAATGTCGATGAACCCCAAGAAAGATTCGTCACATGTACTGTCACTGAATAATGAACTAGCATCTGGGGACATACATGATGGTGGTGATAACGGTGTTGACCCAGGGCGGCGAGACAGGCCGGGCGAGGAGCGTGTACCGTAAACGCTAGCCACATCATCCACTTCTGTCTCCCCCTCACTCGTATCAGACCTCTGTGTCAGATCTTTCTCTGGATCATAGTCCAGGTCATCATCCATAGCACCGTCATCCTACAATATATCGCGAATTTCCTCCTCAGAGTCGTTTTCCATGACCGCGGGTCACAGTGGAACGGGAGCTCGTTGATGATGCGTCAGACATGGTTGCTGCTTGGGAACTGGGGCTCCCCACGGCTGCAGGGAATGCTGGGATTTTTTTTCAAGATGGCGGACGATCACTGGGGCCCCCAGCCATCTATTCCATATCCGCGTCACCGTGTGCCACTTTTAACACTTTGGCGTACCCCGCGCGCCACCCCTCAACTGTGCGATATGGGTCCCATGGTGTCACGGGAGCGCGCGTAAATTCTGAAAAGTGTATACTCTCCAACTTTGTCACCTTATTTCTCGTCCTACGAGATTAAATTTTGTATCATTGTGTTCGCAATAGAATTCTCTACAGCACTAAATGCATATAAACTCCAAAAGCCCGGCTAATTACCCGCAGCAAACAAAGTGCGAACAAGTTACCCAGGAGCGCGCAAACGCGATAAAATGTTTTCACTATTTTCACTCTGGTCACCTCAATTTTCGCCCTAGGTCTTTCATTTTGGTCTCAATGGGTTCGCAATAGAATTCCCTATAGGAACATTAGCATATAAAATAAAAAACCTGGTCACGCTCCAACCGCCGACGAGTTGAAGACGGGCCACGCGTTAGCCGCGAGTGAGCACTTGGACGCCTTCCAGCTACACTCCCAATTCCCGCCCTTTTCAAGCCTTTCTTTCGCAATTTTCTTCCTGGAAGGGCCTTGTTCATGATCACTAACCATCGTGGAGTAAGCGTAGATAGTTTCTAAAGCCGCAGTAAGAAATATAGCCACGGAAAATAGCCGAAATGTTCACACGTTTGAGATGCGAGGGGAGGCGACATTGGACACAACAGTGGAGCGAAAACAATGGGCCCACGGCGTGTGCCAAGCCGCCTGAAGGCCACGAGGCTCAACAAAGAAAATGGGAAAACATCGGCGCGCATTTTAAAACCAGTCCCAAAAAAATCGGATAAAAACCTGATTTTTGGCGATTATTTAAAGTGGATGACGCAATACTGCGTCATCCCCGGCATTACCGACAGTAAACGGATGACGCAATGCTGCATCATGCCCGGGCAAAAGTGTTAAATTGGACATGAAAAATACAAACACCTGGATGCTCGTAGCGCACCCTAAGCCTGGGCCTGCAGGCGCGTTGCGCAGTTAAAGAATTAAGAGACTGCTGCCACTGGGACATCATGGTGCAGCTCTCTTGGGCCTTACAGAAAATTTTGATCCAGTATTTTCCTTTGTAGGATTTTTGAGGTTTTGTTCAATGGCACACTCTCGTCACCACCCAAGTTGCTAATAGCAACTCAGGCCTCGGCTGAGGATTTGTTTCCAGCTCTTACTATGTTGGCTATGGGTTGCTGTTCCCATGCAAGCAGTTGTTTATGGCATTATGAATGGTGCTTTAGTGAATCCTTCTCCCGATAGGCTCCGAGATTCAGCTTCTCTCTGATTGCACTTTGGTGTTCCACTACCCCAACAGGGGGGGCTCAAATCGCTCTCTTTTCCAGTGAAGGGTAGACCCTTAGAATAGCCTCGGGTTTTGACTTCTTAGGGATTCCCCAGTGCGGTCTACTTTTGGGAATGTCAAATGTTCTTGAGAATGGTCTCTTGTGTTTCCATCAAATTTTAACATAATAGGAAGTGGTGTTGAACCATCAAATATCTCTTTATATAGCTCCCCTTTCTGATCACATGCTCCTTTTGCTTGAATTGGAATTGAATTGGAATATAATATTATAATATATAATTATTTTAATATTGTAATATATATTATAATATAATTTATTATATATTACAATATTATAATATTATTATAATATTCGAGTTGTGTTGTGTGTGGTAGTCCCCGGAGGACTCCTAGTCCTCCCCCGGGAGGTTCTGCAGGGCCCTCAGCAAGGCTACCAGCCTGCTGCATGAGTAATGCCAGGGGCATCCCTTCAGGTCATCCCTTCGTGTCCTCATGCATGAGCTCGTGCATCTGGCGCCTTACAACCAGTTGCTCCAGGTAGATGCGACTTGACAGCCTGGGAAGGCAGCTCATGTAGGGGAAGGAAAACCCTGACCTGAAACCTCCGCTGTCTCGTGGCCATACCCACTTTTGGGACGGGCTTCAGGAGTCAACCTCGAGGAAAAATTCGGAGCTGGAGCTCCTAATGCAGCTTGTTGCCGGCTTCAACTACACATTCTAGCAGCTCCTGTGATGGCTATGGAACCAAGCATTTTGGCGTTTGCCTTTCCATTGGACAATTTCAGCAACGTAGAGAGGGGAGACCGGCTGCATGGGTAACAGCTTCTCCTCCATATTGATCTACCCAGGCTTTGTGGTCTGGAGAGGACACTCCAGCCTTGACAATCAGAGCGCAACTCCATAGTTTCCCGAGACTGCAGGATGCATACTACTAAACTTCCTAAACTGTGACTCTGTCAATCCCATTTCCTTAATGCTTTGTTCCATGGCCAGGTTTCCTCAGCGTATCTGTCTAGTGGATCGATTCAGAAAGCCTAATGTGTGTTGCCATGATATGTGCAAGTATGCTGCTTTTACTGCCTTCTCTGCTAATATATTGGATGTGTTCTATCCTTGCCAAAACTGTGGGGTTCTTTGGCTGCCTATTCAGTTTCTGAGTTCATTCATAGGTTAGCCCCCTCCAATTTTTTTCTTCCTCTAATAGACCAGTTTTTCAACTCAAATACAATATTTTTTTCAAAGACGTTGTTGGGAGTATGCGCTGGGAAGTTGCTTGAAGACAGTCCAGAAGTCAAACATTAACAGTAATGAAATGCCATTCTTTGATCAGCCTTGGTACCTTTTTTTTTTGCACCCACACTTCTTTTCCATGAGGATCAGGTGTATCTTGAGGGTGACGTATGAATGAGAAAGCAGGCAAAATGGACTCCTGGGTGGCCATGTTTGCCACCTGGTTTTGCACTTGGTTGTTAGTACATGGTTTGTTGTCAATATGCAAATTACTGCTTCACTTGTTTTCATCATTGTATTTTAGTCAAGATACATAATTTGTTTTACTGTGCAGGGGTGCCAGTGAGACCCACAGATTAGATCTGCACAGCCCTATTGAACCCACTACTACAACTACTTCCAGAACAGGTAAAGCACACTATGGACTTCAACAGGATACAAGCTATCAGGGAGCCTGTCCCACAGGGGGCAGTCCTTTTCTCCTTGGACGTGGTCTCCCTATTTCCAGTATTCCCCAAAGGGAAGCTGCCAGAGGGTAGCAGATTTTCTTTGTACAATATAAGCACAGAATAAGGACTTATTTTCGACAAGCAGGAGTATAGAGGACCCCAACAAAACTACTACTTGAGGAAGCCATCTTTCACGTTATGCGAGACAATCGTGACGTTTGATGGTCAAACATAGACAGATCAAAGGGATGACAATTGGGACTTCAAGCAGTATGGAAATAGCAGAGATATTTATGCACACTGTTTTTGAAATGGCCAGGAACTACAGCCAACAGGACCACCGCCTCATGTATTTGAGATACAGTGATGACATTTTTGCTGTCATGGCAGGAGGAGAGCAGCAACTAATTCAGTTCAACTGAATATACAGTCCATGGGAACTTAAAATTTACATTGGAGGTTCACGAACAAACAATTCCCTTTCTAGATACTAGAGTATACATAGACAAACTCTGCAGACTGTTCTGCAGTCTGTTTTTTGAAAGCAGGCTGCAGACCACAACAAGCTTCTGGGTACCTATTTACTGCTAGGTGGACAGGGGCATTAGGTGATAGGAAATGCACCCAACTATTTCTGTCCTTCCCGGGAGATTTGGACAATGATCTTGTATGTTTTGTCTACATGTACACTACTTCACTGCCACTTTTAGATTTTAAGCCATTTAAGGGTTTATGTAGGCTTCTAATAAATTTTGGATCACTCATTATGTATCATGTTAATGTTTATGTATCATAAACTTCCTAAATATTTTTTAAAGCATACACAAGTTATTACTTAACATGTGGAAATGCGTAAATGTTAACAAATAATTGCCATTCCATTGTCTGCTCATGTACTCAATTTTGTTTTCTTGACTACAGTACATGGATTATAGATTATTGCTAATTATTGGTCCTAGCTGCAAATATTTTGGTTGTTGAACAATTTTGATCTATATAGTGTTTGGTACACATGAAACTCTACTACATTTGAACAAATTTGACATGCCATTTTATAAAACATGTCTATAGTACAGTACAGTAATCATTAAGCCCTAATTTGTAGGTAATACAAAAGTAGGGGTCCATGTTAAGTGCAGCATTTGATCAAAACTTACAAGCATTCAGATTCTATGTGCTGTATATCTAATATAATGGCTGTGTAAATTTGTATTAGTTGTAATGCTATATATCTTTTATAATTTGCAGTTGAAAGGATAATGACAGTATTATGGGTGGTGTCACGTTTGATTTACTTTTAAAATGGCACGTTTGAGTTGCTTTTAAAGTCTGGTTGCTTTCAAAATGACAGTCAGTGTAACTCGGCAATGAGAGGGGAGAACAAAATTCTATGAATAATTTTTCTTTTTATATTCTCAACTGTATTTAAACCCTTGAGAGTAATGCTCATCTTCAAAATTGATTATATAGTGTATAGGTCAGTATATCAATTAGTAAGTAAAAGTATACTATATACTGTACAGTATTTAACTAGGGCATTTTAATTAATGAACCTGGCACCATGCATAAACTCCTGGGGGTGATGGTGAAACTGGCTGAGCTTTATTAACTTAAGATGGGGTTATTAATGTCCATTATGCACTAAACCCTTGGAAGCTGACTAACACACTAGAGTGAAACCCATTTACTTCCCTGGTTAATTTGAATTATGTTTATGCTTTATATCTATTGTTTCTTGCTTTTTTAATTTGTTTTAAAGTCTTTGAATATTCCTAATTAAACTTGTTTTTGTTAATGTTACAGAGACAGAGGCAACTTCGACGACCCAACAACTAGGTTCTATACGGCATGTGTTGTGGAGGCATTTGACTACTTACACTCTCAAGGCATCATCTACCGTGACCTCAAACCAGAGAATCTACTCCTTGATCTTAAAGGATATGTTAAACTTGTGGATTTTGGATTCGCAAAGAGACTACAGGTGAGTGTGGTCTCTTAGTAGGCAGTATCTCTGCTATTAAGATTATTTGGTGTTACATCATCATTATTACCCCATGTGCCACTTCCCTGAGATGAAGGTATCACTGAGGATAAATGAAGGGATGCTGTACAGGAAAAGAATGTTGTCTGGTAAAAAGATGTTTGTCTATTCACTATATCATATTACAGTACTTATCCATAACAGAATAAGAATAACCACCACCACACTCCAGTAGTGATCCACTACAACATCGCACCTCTTCACAAGACTAGGTGTACACTACTCTTCTTGAATTTTCAAATACAAATTAAATATGCCTTAATGGTTTGCATATTGGTTACTAATTACTACTGTACTATGTTCCTATTTTGATTTTATAATAATAATACAGTAATAATAATATATTATTATTATTATTATTATACAAAGAAATCACATGGCATGATACATCAATGAGAAAATTATTTGGAGGAGTGCAGGGATTTGAACAAATGTCTGGGAGTCACTAGAATGCTGGTTCAAATCCCCACATTGCTTTCAATGATTGTCATTATTTTTTGTAAAGAACTTACTACCTTTTCCCAGGTAGTAAGACAAGACTTAATGTTCCCCACGACATCCTGTGTGCTGTTTACACTCACTGTCTATCACCTCAGCCTTTCTCTCCTCTTATCTTCAGATTCATCCCACCCGATTCAGAGCTGGACTGGCTACTTACTGATTTCAAGGATGTATTTTGTTGTTCTCACAAAATGATGTTCATTTCTGTTGTCATGTTGCTTCCCTTATTGTGTGGTAAAAGGAAAAGATGATTACCTAAAAATCGATTTTCCATGAATTTTCATATAAGATTTGTAATCAGTATACAACTACATAAGAACATAAGACCAAAGGGAACTGCAGAATGCCTAGTGTCCCATTCGAGGCAGCTCCTATTTATAACCACCCAATCCCACTCATATACATGTCCTACGTAGAACAAAGGAACATAAGAATGAAGGTAACTGCAGAAGGCCTATTGGACCATACTAGGCAGCTCCTATTTATATCCACCCAATCACATTCATAGACAGTATCTCTAACGTATGCTTGAAACAATCAAGGGATCCTACTTTTATTATGTTACGCGGTACAGTAATTGGTTCCACAAATCAACACCCTTATTACTGAACCAGTATTTACTCAGGTCTTTCCTAAATCTAAAATCTACTTTACTGATGATTTGTCAGATTCCCTCTCTGCTGTCTATGGGTCATCCAATAAGGTTAACAGACTTCTAGATGTTACCACTGCTAGGCTTAGGCTCGGCTACAAGTACCTCTGGGAGTTTGTAACATCTGCTGATGTAGATTTGACTAAATGTAAACTGTCAGCAGAACTATTCTCATACTTTGCGTCATTATATACTGGAATGTGAAAAAATTGCGGAATTCAGAGATATCATCGATGGTGTCCAAGAAATGTGTAAGTACTTTATTCATAATAGTGTGCTGCCCGAAATCTTAGCGAAGTATCCAAAATTTGCACTGTAGGTAATGCATGCACGTGACTGTAAAGCTGCCGCCCAGTTGGGTGGGTGTGCAGCAAGACTAGTAACTGTGTGACTCGCCATAGATGTAAAGTGTCTTGTATAGTGACTGTTGTGAGCTTGTTAAATTACTTGTGATAAGATTATTGATGTGTTGACTAAACCACACACTAGAAAGTGAAGACACAATATATATACAGTCCTTGTAAGTTGCAGTTTCAAATATCACACTGTGTACCTTTATTATTTAATAAATCACCAAACATTCATAAAGTGTAGAGATGTAGTTTGAACAGTCTGCATCTTATTATAATTCATCATAAATTTTTAGAGATCCTGTAATATACAAGTCAACATATTTTGCAAAATCAAAATGTAAGCATACATATTATGGATAATGCATATTGTGTTATCAGAACCCATGTGTCAAAATGATCAGCCACTTAAAACTGAAGACTATTAAGTTCACATGAGATGTATATTGTCATAGAAAACCACAGGAAGATATGTATGCGTGACATGATTTAAAGCCACTGATGGCTCACTCCAACAGTCCTGCAGCAATCATATGAAATGAATAGTCCTTGTTAAAAGGTAAATCACTTCATGACATCTTGGATTTTATAATCTCAGACATTATTACCTGTGATTTCTCCAGAACTTAAAAAAAAAAAAAAAATATATATATAATAGGAGATAAGTATCATCTTCAAATTATGAAGCAAAAAAAAAGATAGGGAAACTGTTTAATTAGAGTAGTTGGGTTATGTTAGGATTTCTTTTAGAGTTTTTGTATTGTTAGCATAGATTTCTGATTATATATACTGAGGAATTACATCTAAATACTGAGGAATTACATACTGAGGAATTACATACTGAGGAATTACATACTGAGGAATTACATCATCTCAGGGATGATAAGTATCCTCGATCTGTATGACATCCTGCAATGTGGGTATGTCTTGCCCCCAAAATATATTTTTGTGATGAAAATATCATGTAATCATGTTGAAAACTGTTGATTGTATGTTAAATCTATGTTGTAAGAGTTGATTAATACATCCTCATAAGCAGTAATGGAAATGAGTTTTGAGAAATAAGTACTGTACTATATATATTGGTTTTGTGAGGTTTTTTGCTAAGGCTGAATTGGAGATTTATGCTCAGGGATGATAATGGGGGAGAGGGGAGGGGTCCATCCAAAAATATAACAAATAAATAAGTCGATTTAATTTATAGAAACTTGACAAAATAGCTAATATGTCTTTCTTAGTACAGAAATTGAGCATGAAAAGCTCTGGAAATTGAGAAGTAGGTATATGCCATGCACCCACATACTCCCTCCATTTGTCACTGCTCATAAGTACAGTATTTAGAATAAAATACATGTACATCTTTGGTTGGGAAAAGCTACATCTTGAAGTATTATGCTTGACTTGAATGCCTCTCTTTTAATCTAGTTTATTTTGTATAATTTATTATAGTTTATACAATGTCTGAAAGATGTACCAACCAACGTAAATCATGTAATGAGCTTTATTAGGAAAGATTGCAGCATATTTCATTTTTATTGCATTTCATCTTTGCATTTTTTTGTTTACAGGTTGGAAGGAAAACCTGGACATTCTGTGGCACACCAGAGTATGTGGCTCCTGAAGTTATTTTAAACAAAGGCCACGATATTTCAGCTGACTACTGGTCCTTAGGAGTCCTTATGTTCGAACTTTTAACAGGTAAACATTCATAAACATTGCATACAGTATTCTTAATGTCTTATTATATTCAAGTAGATTTTTTATTTTGATATTTTATACTTGTTATTTAGCATACACTAAATGCAATAATTTTCTCAATTGTCTTAGTTTTTTTGCTTGTTACATCTGTAGAATTTAGAGCAATGTCTTTATTAATTATGCAGTAGTTTGAAGCAGCCATTGGCAACACTGAAACATGTTCCAGTGAATTTTTTACTAGTGTGAATTTATCTTTGGCTTCTTGTATGGCTTAACACAGCTCACAATCGAGTAACCCGGGTTCAATTTATGGGCAGGATAGCATCTGTTGGGTACTTTTAATTTCACCTGAAATGAAATGGTCACCTAGCATTAACCACTGTACTGCACACATGATATTATGGGGAAACGAAGTGTGCACACCAGCATATCATGTTTGGTGGTATGTCATAAGATTCAAAACTCCCACGGGTACATGGGGCTCACATTCTGTTCCTCAGGACTTTAGTAAACAGGCACCATCCTGAAAATATTGTCTGCATCCTTCTTGGCTATGTGAGCCTTGGTACTGCCAGAGCAACCAAGGCTGGCTCATGCAGCTGGAGCTCACAGCACAGCTGCACAAGTTGGGGCCACAGCACCACTTAATAATTAATAATAAAATAAGGACTGTAACTGCAATTATTTTGTGATGTCATAAATGATCCTGACTGTAATACAAATTATGTACAAGGGTCAGATATCGGTGAACACAAAGCTAATTATAATGATCACAGCAGGAGGCAGACATTCACAGCACACAACCAAGTTTTTTAAAATAAATTGTCATCCACACTTCCATGGATTAAACATTCCATTCACCTGGGCTCTAGGAAACTCGAACCGTGGACTCCTCGTGAGAGAAGCAGAAGTTTTGTAAAGTTTACAAGATTTGCAAGTTTTGTAAATTTACACATCATGCAAAATGACCTATGTTCCTTTAGAAAATAATTTTGTGGAAAATTGTTCTTATTCATGGTCTTGACAGAAATTGGATAATAGCAGTGTTTGTAGTAATAATAGTATTGTGCATAGTATATTTCTGGGTATTTTGCTCTGTTGGGTGATCTGCTGGAGTCGGCTCATAGCATGTAGTTTATTATGCTAAAATTTCATTACCACACATTACTTAGCTGAACCAGGATTTCACACAATTCCCCAATGCACTCTTAACTCTATCGTCTAGTAATTCTACTTCTGACACCCCCTTATCACAGTATCGTGATATATCGATGAGAAAATCCACAGGAGCTGTGATGAGGATTCAAACCTATGTGCTATGCACAGGAATTCTCAAGGGTGCAGTAGTATCCCAGGTTGTAATACTTTTGACCATGTCGTGGTGCAGTCGACTAGAGCGTGCATCTGGGAACACCCAATGCATAGGTCATGGCTCCTGTGAATTTTCTACTTAGTGGTTTGTTTTGGTTTATAAAAATATAAATAGATGTACAGTATATAATGTGTGTAATAACAAAAACACTGTTTTATTGATCTAAGATTATCATTTCCATGCATCACTAGATTGGAGCACAATATCTTTTGAGCATAATGATGTTCCAAACATTTAACCATATAAATTCCTTAAATTATACACTAAATAATATGACTGCACATCACTAGACATAAAACCATTCAAAGACATTGACATAATTATGTAAAGGTGTATTTGCGCCAGCCCCCGCCCTACTGCTTGACCGGCGTGCACACTGCTGCTGGTGTGTACCCTATCAGTGCCTGAATATTATACCCAGACGATATGCTTCCTGTCCTCAAGGGAATTTATATGAAAGGTGGTTACTGTGTCCTATGTGGACACATTTTGTGGTCTTTACCCATTAATGTCCTATGTGGGCACATTTTTCATTGTCCTCTCATTACTCTGAACTTGTATATTAATCTTGTATATATTACAATATTTACCTCTTTATTTGTTGTAAGTTTGTACAGTACAGTATTCATCTTGATTAAAAGCTTAAAAGTTAATTTTGTTCTCAATCATAATTTTATTATTTTACAGTACAATTTCTAATAAACAGTTTCTCACAAACTTACAGCTTGATATGTATATACTGTATTGGAGAGAGTTGTGTTTATTTATGGCAAGAAGATAATACTTCTCTGCAAAGTTCCATTTGTATGCTTTCTTTCAATAGGTACCCCTCCCTTCACTGGGCCTGACCCAATGAAGACCTACAACTCCATCTTGAAGGGCATTGATGCAGTGGAATTTCCAAGAAACATCACTCGAACTGCTAATGCCCTCATTAAGCGGTTGTGTCGAGATAATCCTGCAGAGCGCCTTGGCTACCAGCGTGGAGGCATCAAGGACATACAAAAGCACAAGTAGGTTTACCATTCAATAAACCAGCACATCCAATGTTTTATCAAGTGTACATTATGCACTGTGCCAGGGATGAATACATCTGCTTGAATGTATAGACTCCTAGACCCTTGGCTACTATTTAAATCCACTGCATCTGAATTTTGCTTTTTTGCCACTTAATACTGAACATTACACTGACCATTCTCTAAATTGACCATCACCAACTCAAATCTGTTGTAAAATCAAATCAAATCATCTCTAGATAACTTAGCTAGAATCATGACTGGGTACAGTGGGTTTGTTCACGACTGACAAGCGGGAATTGCTGATTCGAATCCCAGGCAGGACAGAAATAGTTGTGCACATTTCCTAGCACCTAATGCTAGGAAATGTGTTCACTTAGAAGTAAATAGGTACCCAGAAGTTAGTCGGCTTGTGAGGTTGCATCCTGGGGAGGATCAGCAGTTCAACCTTTGGAGATCTCCATGTAAGTATCAGTAGGATAAAAACCCACATTTGTGTACAGGTATATGTAAAATTTATGTAAGGAATTTACACAGTCTTTTGCACTCTCCTGAGTATTTTATCCCCGAGTGTGTGATTAGGATGAGACTTACATCTCGGCGTCTAATCAATGTCACATCAACGAAATTTATGTAAGGAATGTAAATTCCTTACATAAATTTCACATACTGTATACACGAGTGTGTGTTTTTTATCCTATGTTATTATGTCTGTCAGAAGACATTACCATTACTAATAAGTATCAGTGTCCTAAGAGGAAATCCCACAGGCTGCCTGTCCTCGACAAATTGAATTAATTACTTGAATGAAATATGGGTTATAGAACTTAGTTACTTAATGACATTTTAATAAGTCACTCAATAACATTAAACTAATGTATCAACTCAGTCATTGGTGAGTGTGTGTGTGTGTGTGTGTGTGTGTGTGTGTGTGTGAGAGAAAGTGCTCGATGATGTCTGTTGACATAATATTTAGGGAGCATAACCAAGTAAATATAGCATCAGGTAGGAATATGATAGAATGGCTTACAAGAACCTTCAAATCCAGGGATCCCATTACAATACTCATTCAATTCTAATCGAGTACTGGTCGATACTTGCTTTCACCTTTCAGAGCATGAGAAATTGCTGAAATAGAGGGAATACAGAGAACATATATGAGAACACAGATCAGCACAATTGTGAGAGAATAATCTCTCGATTTTCCCACAGCTGACTTGAATGGCTTATTATTACATTGCACAGTGTACTAAGCAGTGCACAAGGCCTATCTCTTTTTCCCCATGGATGGAAGACTTTTATGTCTTTGGAATGCCAACATACCCAGGAATACATGGATTATGAGGAGGCCGCTCCTATGCCTAGGGGGAAATTGGGTAGGGCAAATTAAGGATATATGCCATAGCAATGAGACAGAGAAGACAGTTTGGAAGGTGCCAAGCAGTGGAAGAGGGGATGCCACTGAGGTAGAAGAAATTAGCCTTGATCTTTTGGGTCAACCTCAATCGTCGCAAAGGGGAACCACACTTCTACCCATCATGTAGGGGCCAATATCATTGGATCCGGCTTCTGTGCTGTGACACCATTGGTTAGTTTGTAGTCCTGGGGGGTGTTATAACCTTGCAGAGGCCAGCACCGACATTCTTGTGAGGAACCTTGTATGTGGTTGATATGTCGTTCTATTGGCCAATTGACAAGAACACTCGGCTTATTCCTTGCCATCAAGTTACCCCCTCTGTGTCTGATTCAGTATACCAGCACTCGCCTAGAATTGCGACTCTGACACTATTGGTTTGAAGCCATCAAGGGTGACAAAAGTCTGTGAATCACCAGAATGAAACAGACTGGTATTAGGTAACATTTGGGGACAGTGAGATTGAAATCATCTGTGACCTAGAGTAAACTAAGAAAAGTGCCACTGCCTAAGTATTCTGTGTGACTTTACCACAGGCACCTGTATGGTGCCACACACACTCGGTGCAGAGAAGAACATTCAAGATGGCTGCCGGCAAGAGGAAAAACAAAACAGAGCTTGATTTTGTGGGATTCAATGAAGAAAGCATTGATATTAGCAGTCTACATAACAAGTTGGTAAAATTAGATACTATAGTGAACTCTCATGTAGAAATAATTAGTAAATTGAAAGAAAGTAATGACCATTGGAATAGCAAAGTTTTATGTCCTGAGAGTTTAGTGAAAGACTTGTGCAAGGACAAGAATCAATTGGAAACAAATTGCAAAGCCATGGAAGAGGAAAATAAACTCTTAAAAATAGCTTTGGAAGTTAAAGCAAACTTAAACATAAATGACTACAATAGGTTAGGTAAGGAAATTCATCAGGAAAAACAGCTTTTGTCAGCACAGATGGAGGAAGTTACACAGGGAATAGAACAGTGCAAGAAAGATATGCAACTCACCTATGCACAAGTGGCCAAGGAGAAGGAAAAAATTGAAGAAGCAGTAAAGGAAGCCAAACACTGCAGCAACCAAGATAAAACAAACATTAGGCTGGAAGTGAGAAAGGAATTGGCATCTAACCCGAAGTTGGTGCAAAACACAGTTGATCGGAGTAAGTCCCTGATAATCTTTGGTTGCAAAGAGGAGGAGATAACATCTAGGTCAGAAAGAGCTGTAGAAGAAGCGAAAGCAGTAAATAAAATTGTTGGCCTCGTAGAAGGTCTTACTACCATAGAGAATGTGTGCGACTACAGGAGAATAGGCAGATACGTAAAAGGGAAAGATCGACCTTTGAGGATCACCCTAAACGGTACCAAACAGATGGAAGTACTAAGGAATGCTAGAAAATTACAAAGTGATGAGGATGGGAAAGGGTGGTCGTTAAGACGAGATCTTTCAAAAGAAGACAGAGAGAAGCTGAAACTGAACCTCGCCGAGGCAAAACGTTTAAATGAGCAGGAATGAAGAAGAACTTAATTCTTTTTTTCTACAAAGTGATAGGGGTAGGCAGACCAGTAAAGTGGTACATAAAGGCAAACCAACAAAATCAATAGAGAGGGGGGGAGTGAAGAATAAGGAGAGGGGGAACAAGTTCCTGAAGATTGCATACACCAACATAGATGGAGTGAGATTGAAGATACTGGAGTTAAGTGATGTAATACAGCTGCAGACACCAGACATTGTTGCACTCACGGAGACAAAACTTGAAGATGTTATTTTAAATGAGGTCATATTCCCAAGGGGCTACTCAATTTGGAGACAGGACAGAAAAATTAGGAAAGGCAGTGGCATTGCTGTGCTGGTGAAAGAACACCTAAAGGTGAAGGAAATAATGACTGCCAATCCACAAGAAGTTGATATAATAGCACTAGAGATCTGCCATAAGGATGATAAACTAATGATCATAAATGCATATAGTCCACCGCCAAGCAGCACATGGTCAAAGGAGGAGCTAGATAGTAAACGAGAAGGTCTTATAACAATAATGAGAGAGATTATTGCGAGAGCGGATAACGATAGATCACGACTGTTGATAGTCGGTGACTTCAACTTGAAATCCATAGACTGGGAAGCATATGAAGCTAAAACAGAAGATTTTTGGACCTGTAGATTTGTAGACCTCATCCTGGAAACATTCTTGTATCAACATGTTAAACAAGCTACGAGGATGAGGGAAGGGGACGTTCCCTCCATGCTAGATTTGATATTTACCAGGAAGGAGGAAGAGACATTTGACATTCAGTACCTTCCTCTCTTGGGTAAAAGTGACCATGTCTTTTTGGGAATAAAGTATGCAATGCGTTATAATCTGGAAGAAAATAAGGAGGTTGAAGCAGTTGAAAAACCTGACTTCAGGAGAGGACATTATGGCGACCTTAGAAATTTTTTTAGTGAGTATAATTGGACAGACTTGATGCTAGGCAAGGAAGTGAATGAGATATGTCAAGTTTTGTGAAATATATGATAAAGGCACAAAAAAATTTATACCAAAACAGAGATGCAGAACTAGGAAACAGGATTGGTTCAATAGAAATTGCGAGAGGGCCAGAGACCAAAAGACACAAAAATGGAATCAATACAGGAAGAGGCCAAACCCCCATACATGCCAGCAATACAAAGATGCAAGAAACAACTACACGGCAGTGAGGAGAGAGGCAGAAAGAAATTTTGAAAAAGGGATTGCAGACAAATGTAAAACAGAACCAGGTCTATTCTATAAATTCATAAACAACAAATTGCAGGTAAAGGATAATATTCAGAGGTTGAAAATGGGAAATAGATTCACGGAAAATGAAAAGGAAATGTGTGAAACATTAAACGAAATGTTCCAAAGTGTGTTTGTACAAAATGAAATCTTCAGGGAACCAGATACAATAAGAATTCCAGAGAACAACATAGAGCACATAGAGAAGAGAAGAAGTGGAAAAAATGGTCAAGGAGCTAAATAAGAACAAAGCAGTTGGTTCAGATGGAGTTTCACCATGGGTTCTGAGAGAATGTGCACCTGAGCTCAGCATTCCACTTCAACTGATATTTCAGGCATCCCTGTGTACAGGAGTTGTAGCTGATGTGTGGGAAAAGGCTGACATAGTTCCAATCTACAAAAGTGGAAACAGGGAAGACCCCCTTAATTATAGACCTGTATCATTGACAAGTGTAATAGTCAAAATATTGGAAAAAATAATTAAAACTAAATGGGTAGAACACCTGGAGGAAAACGATATAATATCAGACACAGTATGGTTTTCGATCTGGAAGATCCTGTGTAATGATCTTGCTCAGTTTTTATGATCGAGTCACAGAGATTTTACTGGAAAGAGATGGTTGGGTTGACTGCATCTATCTGGACCTAAAAAAGGCTTTTGACAGAGTTCCCCATAAGAGGTTGTTCTGGAAACTGGAACATATTGGAGGAGTGACAGGTAAGCTACTAACATGGATGAAAAATTTCCTGTCAGAAAAATGAGGGCCGTAATCAGAGGCAAGGTATCGGATTGGAGGAATGTTACGAGTGGAGTACCACAGGGTTCAGTTCTTGCACCGGTAATGCTCATTGTCTACATAAACTATCTACCAGTGGGAATACAGAATTACATGAACATGTTTGCTGATGATGCTAAGATAATAGGGAAGATAAGAAACCTAGATGATTGTCATGCCCTTCAAGAAGACCTGGACAAAATAAGTATATGGAGCAACACTTGGCAAATGGAATTTAATGTGAATAAATGCCATGTTATGGAATGTGGAATTGGAGAACATAGACCCCACACAACCTATAAATTATGTGAGAATTCTTTAAAGAATTCTGACAAAGAAAGGGATCTAGGGGTGGTTCTAGATAGAAAACTGTCACCTGAGGACCACATTAAGAACATTGTGCGAGGAGCCTATGCTACACTTTCTAACCTCAGAATTGCTTTTAAATACATGGATGGAGAAATACTAATGAAATTGTTAACGACTTTTATTAGACCAAAGCTGGAATATGCAGCGGTTGTATTGTGCACATATCTTAAGAAGCACATCAACAAACTGGAAAAGGTGCAACGACATGCCACTAAGTGGCTCCCAGAACTGAAGGACAAGAGCTACGAGGAGAGGTTAGAGGCATTAAATATACAAAAACTAGAAGATAGAAGAAAAAGAGGTAATATGATCACTACGTTCAAAATAGTAACAGGAATCGATAAAATTGATAGGGAAGAATTCCTGAGACCCGGAACTTCAAGAACAAGAGGTCATAGATTTAAACTAACGTAACAAAGCTGCCGGAGAAATATACAAAATTCACTTTTGTAAGTAGAGTGGTAGACGGTTGGAACAAGTTAAGTGAGAAGGTGGTGGAGGCCATAAGTCAATAATTTCAAAGCATTATATGACAGAGTGCTGGGGAGACGGGACACCACGAGCGTAGCTCTCATCCTGTAACTACACTTAGGTAATTACACTTATTTAATTACACAGTCATTTATAATTATAAAACTTTGTTTTGCCTTATACCTTTGGTATATGACACACGGTGAATGCAGTTTGAAAACCAAAATTATAAAATACAGTATAGGATCAGCATAAAAATATCCTCAGATAACTCGGATCTCTTTATAACTCAAATGGGGATCTGCCTCGTATGGTCAGATTTAGTTAACAACCTCTGTACCAGAGTGGTACCTTTGTACCACTAACACATCCCTGTTTTGTAATGCAGTACTGTAAATTTTCCTCTTATCATTGTTTATCTCTTTAAATGTTTATATATTCAATATATTTAGTCCACTTACCACATTGTTTAAATTTTCAGATGGTTTGAAGGCTTCTACTGGGATGGGCTGCAGAACCGCACTCTAGCTCCACCTATTGTCCCAAATGTTCATTCTGTGGTGGACTGCAGCAACTTTGATGAGTATCCACCAGACACCGATGGACCACCACCTGATGACAATTCAGGCTGGGACATAGACTTTTAGGTTTTCTATTTAGGGATAATAGTGCTGAAAGACATTTAAAAAGACTGTCTTATCATATTTGAAGATATTATTAAATTCTGGCAAGATTTTAAATCGTGCAGAAATTATTGGTTTAAATAAAATTGTCTTCAAAAATGTCTTGCACAGTCCCTGTTGTGTGTCCTTGCGTGTTGTGAAAGACATGTCACAAGAAGGGTGCTGAGGATAGCTTCAGCTGCTACTTGAAAGTCATGTCTATTTCCAAGTTAGAAGACAGTCAAGTAGATACATTTGTTTCTCAAACAGCTCCATCATATGGTGTCCAAGATACTACTAAAAGTCTTTTGGTGCTGCTCCTGCTGTTGCTGCTGCTGTTAGCATCTAAGCAAGGGTCCACAACTTTATCTACCAAGGTGCACAAATGTAATAGGTACTGTAACTAACATCTGGATCATTGTTGGTTAATGCAGGACTGAGGTGTAAATGTGCCACAGATTTTAATACTCTAAAAGCTGTAGATGTTCACTTTTTGTAGATAGCAGAAACTACTAATAGATAATGATATCAGTTAGCCTACTTGCAATTGGGCACATTTGCACACTAATATTTGGTGAGCAGTTGGAAACAAAACAGGAGTTGGGCTATAAAATTCACAAGTGTTACAGCTTACTCAGGAAGACTCAACATGGTGCCTTTTATGCAGTGAGTATAACAAATGTTTGTCGTTGTGCGCCTGCCTCTGTACACCTATGTCAGCATCACAAGATGTTGATGTTGCATTCTTAGTATCTTCCAAATGACCTTTCTCCACCATTGTGATAATGCATTTTATATTTTGTCCAACCTTTTGAGCACGGGTTGTAGGTTACTGTTCCAGGAATTGCAAAAACCATTATGGGAAGTAGTTGTATATCTTGTTGAACTTAATTGCAGCAATACTTTAGTTTGTCTTGAGTCGATACTTGACAAATGTAGCAAAGATCATACCATATAAATGATTTCTCTTTGAAAATGTATAAATGTTTTTGTTTAAACTGAATGGTGCTTGGAAATGTTTGGAGTATATGAATTAGTTGTACTTCATTTAGGTTGTTTTGTGGTCCTTGGGCTCTGTATATTATCCTTTCTGTTTTAGCATAATTTGTGATTAATTTCACTTAGTATTTCATGGCTTCCTTGGATTCTTCCAACCTCAATGTAATATTCTGTGTGATTAGAATATACAATAAAATTCTAATTGATATATGCAAAATTAATACGACTATTTAACATGTGTGCTCCAAAGCAATGTTACATTTCATTATACATAATTTATTTAACATATAAATTACAGTTTCATTGCTGGTTGTTTTTAGCATAATAATTTAAAAATATCTAGTTCATGTGCTATTTTCCAATATTTTGGAACAAAACTATTACAAGTTCGTGTGACCTTTTGCCTTAATGCTACATAGGTTGTTCGATAACTTTTGTTAGAGAACGAAAGCTGGTTAGCAGTCTAAGGCATTCATAATTATTTTTCTAAATCCTTATTTTGATAATATTTGTGGTTTTCATTTGATAAAATTTGGAAATCTGTCATATTATGAATGCCGACAATGAACTAATCTGCCCCTAAATGATTACACACCTGTTGTTGACAGGTAATCATAAGCTCTATCAGAAATATATTTGAGAAAGCAAATTTTCTGACTTGTTTCTATTAGTTTGTATTGTGAATGTAAATATTTTATTTGATGACAGTTGTAAAAGATTATATATATAAAGATTGAAAGATACACTGAATTTGCATTTCATCACTTTTTTTTTTTTTTTTTTGTTTTTAGTACTGTATGTACAGTAATAAGTTTATTTGATTTATGAGCATCATTTTTGCACAACTCGGAAAGCAAAGATAATATTAAAAAAAAATGGTCAGATTTTTCATCCACTTGAATGGCTGCATGCAGAGCTTTTGTCAACTTCTTGGAGGAGTAAGAAAAATATTGTGATATTGTTAGGCACTTTACACAGTATTCAGACTGCAGAACTGTTGGTTTTGAGTGTGTGTGTTTTATTAGTAGAGTACAATGTTTATACAATTTAATATTATGTACACCATTTAATTTGATTGGCTAAATGACACAACCAAATTGTATAATTTTGGGTGATTATCAGCACACATTTTTTGTTAAATTATTAAAACTTATTATGTACTGAATATTTCTTATTAATACTGTATTTTGACATCTTGCACATCCAAAGACCACATAGTTACTCTCGTGTGCTTGCCAGATAATTGCTAATGATTTGTGCAAAGTAATCCTTACTCTGCAGCAATATTTTGTCCATTTTGCATGTCTGTTGAAGATAAATGTACAATGATTGTATTAATTAAAATACAATTAAAATTAAAAATCATATCAGATTAAGATTAATTATAAATGTAAATAACACCATTTGGTAATCATGGGATACCAATGACCTTAAGACAAAATTCACCAGTTCATTGTAAAATTATATTAATTTATTTAAAAATTAAGATATTTAAAATATATAGGCAAGCTATAGCTGTGTTTGTAAACATTTTGATAAAAAAAAACATTATTTTAATAAAATGATCTCAGACCTTAGAGAAAGCCTGCAAGTCACAAATATATTTTTAAGTGGTACTATTATTGTGAAAAAAAATGTGATTTATTTGTTTCTATGCTGCTACGACAATCATGGCTAGAATTCTTAAAACGTGCTTGAAGGATAAACTAAACTACAAAATAATGTGTATGCGTGTCAGACTCGCCATAATAAATACCTGTTAAGTACTTACCAAAGTCAAACACTGTTTAAGAGTTCAGGGGCATGGAGTGTAAGCAGAATATCACCACCACCAAGTGCCTCACTATCATATTTAAATCACAATAAACTTACCTTGACCTTAAAGATTTCAATGGAATCATTTGTTAACATTCTTTACAGAGGCTAAGAGCTTAAATAAAATGTGGAATAGATTGTTTTATTAATATTCCTTCATAAAGGTGTAATGTGTGTAAACTGGTAAGCTTATATATTTCAGACAGATATTAAATAGCAATAGTAACAAATAAATATTGCACAAATATTATGCTGTTTAACCAAATACTTTTAAATTTGATAATGAACTTTCTACTCGAGGTGAAAAGTTCACTATCAAGTCCCCTCTCATCTTGATATGGTGAGTGGGCTCTCTTTGAGCATGCTGTGATGATGCACAAAAGAAATACAACTTCATATCTTTGCCATTCATGTAGGTCCATGAATGATCCATGAATATTCCCTGTTCCTTATAGTGCCATCTGAATGCTTAAGCACTGGACTTGATTTTAAATAATTTACTGGATTCATGGCCTAGGGGTCCCTTGACTCTAGAAGCCCATTGCTGCCATATTGTTTATGAAAGCTGTAGATAATTACTTGACCTCTCACTGAAAAGGCCTGGGATCTCTTCAAATTACATTTATAATATATTTTGTACATAACTGTCTGATCAAGGACTTTTGGGGATGGGTGGGAGGGGGGGGTAAGGGCCCAGTGGATTGCTTTATCCAGGATTTACAATGCAGTTAAGACTGCACTGGTTTCTTCATCATTGTACCCAGCAGTTGTGACCGACTTCTTGGGTAGGGTTAAACTGTTCAGATTCACTGTTGCCCACCTGAATTAATTGGCTCCATTTGTTAGACACTGGGCCAAGTTAGCATTCAGGGATATGGATACAATATACAAAGATACAATATCTTTGTATATTGTATTCATTACCCCCTGAGGTAACAAAAAATCCATAAAGCTCAAAAATAAAGATCCAAACACCCCCCCCCCCCAAAAAAAAAAAAAAAATCTAGTCCAACAAAATCCAAATTGCCAAGGAAAAAATGTAAACTTCTCAACAAAAAACTAGCATTGAATGTAATAAAACTCCATTTTCTAGACTTCAGATAATGTATATTGGGCCTAGGAAGGTTAAGTTTTTGCATCCTTAATCTAATACAAAAGGATAATTATTTTTATTTTTTTTTTAAATTTCAGTCAACCAAAATACTTTATGAAGAGGTCCCAGAAGTATAATCGGCCATAAAGAGATTAAAACATCTCTTACATTAATAATGTAAGTAACAAATTACAAAACAAAGTAGATTATTTAACAAACTCTCATTAAACACACACAAGTCCTATTACATTTTTCTTTATATTAAGGAACTTTTCCTTATGTTCATTAATTAATGAACTTATGTTCATTAATTAATGGGCTACTTTCGCTAAAATTGCGCAAAATTTTCGCAAAAATATAGCAAAATTGGGCTACTTTCGCTACTTTGTAGCCCAAAATTGGGCTACTTTCGCTACTTTGTAGCCCAAAATTGGGCTACTTTCGCTACTTTGTAGCCCAAAATTGGGCTACTTTCGCTACCTTGTAGCCCAAAATTGGGCTACTTTTGCTACTTTGTAGCCCAAAATTTAGCTACTTTCGCTACTTTGTAGCCCAAAATTGGGCTACTTTCGCTACTTTGTAGCCCAAAATTGGGCTACTTTCGCTATTTTGTAGCCCAAAATTGGGCTACTTTCGCTACTTTGTAGGCCAAAATTGGGCTACTTTCGCTACTTTGTAGCCCAAAATTGGGCTACTTTCGCTACCTTGTAGCCCAAAATTGGGCTACTTTTGCTACCTTGTAGCCCAAAATTGGGCTACTTTTGCTACTTTGTAGCCCAAAATTGGGCTACTTTCGCTATTTTGTAGCCCAAAATTGGGCTACTTTCGCTACTTTGTAGCCCAAAATTGGGCTACTTTCGCTACTTTGTAGCCCAAAATTGGGCTACTTTCGCTACTTTGTAGCCCAAAATTGGGCTACTTTCGCTACTTTGTAGCCCAAAATTGGGCTACTTTCGCTACTTTGTAGCCCAAAATTGGGCTACTTTCGCTACTTTGTAGCCCAAAATTGGGCTACTTTCGCTACTTTGTAGGCCAAAATTGGGCTACTTTCGCTACTTTGTAGCCCAAAATTGGGCTACTTTCGCTACCTTGTAGCCCAAAATTGGGCTACTTTTGCTACCTTGTAGCCCAAAATTGGGCTACTTTTGCTACTTTGTAGCCCAAAATTGGGCTACTTTCGCTATTTTGTAGCCCAAAATTGGGCTACTTTCGCTACTTTGTAGCCCAAAATTGGGCTACTTTCGCTACTTTGTAGCCCAAAATTGGGCTACTTTCGCTACTTTGTAGCCCAAAATTGGGCTACTTTCGCTACTTTGTAGCCCAAAATTGGGCTACTTTCGCTACTTTGTAGCCCAAAATTGGGCTACTTTCGCTACTTTGTAGCCCAAAATTGGGCTACTTTCGCTACTTTGTAGCCCAAAATTGGGCTACTTTCGCTACTTTGTAGCCCAAAATTGGGCTACTTTCGCTACTTTGTAGCCCAAAATTGGGCTACTTTCGCTACTTTGTAGCCCAAAATTGGGCTACTTTCGCTACTTTGTAGCCCAAAATTGGGCTACTTTCGCTAAAATTGCGCAAAAATTTCGCAAAATTGAGCTACTTTTGCTACTTTGTAGCCCAAAATTGGGCTACTTTCGCTACTTTGTAGCCCAAAATTGGGCTACTTTTGCTACTTTGTAGCCCAAAATTGGGCTACTTTCGCTACTTTGTAGCCCAAAATTGAGCTACTTTCGCTACTTTGTAGCCCAAAATTGGGATACTTTCGTTACTTTGTAGCCCAAAATTGGGCTACTTTCGCTAAAATTGCGCAAAAATTTCGCAAAATTGGGCTACTTTCGCTACTTTGTAGCCCCAAATTGGGCTACTTTCGCTACTTTGTAGCCCAAAATTGGGCTACTTTCGCTACTTTGTGGCCCAAAATTGGGCTACTTTCGCTACTTTGTAGCCCAAAATTGGGCTACTTTCGCTACTTTGTGGCCCAAAATTGGGCTACTTTCGCTACTTTGTGGCCCAAAATTGGGATACTTTCGCTACTTTGTGGCCCAAAATTGGGATACTTTCGCTACTTTGTGGCCCAAAATTGGGATACTTTCGCTACTTTGTGGCCCAAAATTGGGATACTTTCGCTACTTTGTGGCCCAAAATTGGGATACTTTCGCTACTTTGTGGCCCAAAATTGGGCTACTTTCGCTACTTTGTGGCCCAAAATTGGGATACTTTCGCTAAAATTGCGCAAAATTTTCGCAAAAATTTCGCAAAATTGAGCTACTTTCGCTACTTTGTAGCCCAAAATTGGGCTACTTTCGCTACTTTGTAGCCCAAAATTGGGCTACTTTTGCTACTTTGTATCCCAAAATTGGGCTACTTTGTAGCCCAAAATTGGGCTACTTTTGCTACTTTGTAGCCCAAAATTGGGCTACTTTCGCTACTTTGTAGTCCAAAATTGGGCTACTTCTGCTAAAATTGCGGAAAAATTTCGCAAAATTGGCCTACTTTCGCTACTTTGTAGCCCAAAATAGGGCTACTTTCGCTACTTTTTAGCCCAAAATTGGGCTACTTTTTTCCCTACTTTTTAGCCCAAAATTTCGCAACTTTCGCTACTTTTTAGCCCAAAATTTCGCTACTTTCGCTACTTTTTCGCTACTTTTGCTACTTTTTAGCCCAAAATTTCCCTACTTTCGCTACTTTTTCGCTACTTTTGCTACTTTTTAGCCCAAAATTTCGCTACTTTCGCTACTTTTTTCGCTACTTTTGATACTTTTTAGCCTAAAATTTCGCTACTTTTTCGCTACTTTTGCTACTTTTTAGCCCAAAATTTCGCTACTTTCGCTACTTTTTTCGCTACTTTTTAGCCCAAAATTTCGCTACTTTCGCTACTTTTTCGCTACTTTTGCTACTTTTTAGCCCAAAATTTCCCTACTTTCGCTACTTTTTCGCTACTTTTGCTACTTTTTAGCCCAAAATTTCGCTACTTTCGCTACTTTTGCTACTTTTTAGCCTAAAATTTCGCTACTTTCGCTACTTTTTCGCTACTTTTGCTACTTTTTAGCCCAAAATTTCGCTACTTTCGCTACTTTTTTCGCTACTTTTTAGCCGAAAATTTCGCTACTTTCGCTACTTTTTCCGCTAATTTCGCTACTTTTTAGCCCAAAATTTCGCTACTTTCGCTACTTTTTCGCTACTTTTACTACGTTTTAGCCCAAAATTTCGCTACTTTCGCTACTTTTTCTACTTTTAGCCCAAAATTTCGCTACTTTTTTTAGCTACTTTCGCTACTTTTTAGCCCAAAATTTCGCTACTTTCGCTACTTTTTTTGCTACTTTTTAGCCCAAAATTTCGCTACTTTCGCTACTTTTTTCGCTACTTTCGCTACTTTTTAGCCCAAAATTTCGCTACTTTCGCTACTTTTTTTCGCTACTTTCGCTACTTTTTAGCCCAAAACTTCGCTACTTTCGCTACTTTTTCCCTACTATTTAGCCCAAAATTTCGCTACTTTCGCTACTTTTTCGCTACTTTTGCTACTTTTTCGCTACTTTTGCTACTTTTTAGCCCAAAATTTCGTAATTTTTTCGCTACTTTTAAGCCCAAAATTTCGCTACTTTCGCTACTTTTTCGCTACTTTCGCTACTTTTTAGCCCAAAATTTCGCTACTTTCGCTACTTTTTTCGCTACTTTTTAACCCAAAATTTCGGTACTTTCGCTACTTTTGCTACTTTTTAGCCCAAAATTTCGCTACTTTCGCTACTTTTTTTTGCTACTTTTTAGCCCAAAATTTCGCTACTTTCGCTACTTTTTCGCTACTTTTGCTACTTTTTAGCCCAAAATTTCCCTACTTTCGCTACTTTTTCGCTACTTTTGCTACTTTTTAGCCCAAAATTTCGCTACTTTCGCTACTTTTTTCGCTACTTTTGCTACTTTTTAGCCTAAAATTTCGCTACTTTCGCTACTTTTTCGCTACTTTTGCTACTTTTTAGCCCTAAAATTTCGCTACTTTCGCTACTTTTTAGCCCAAAATTTCGCTACTTTCGCTACTTTTTCGCTACTTTTGCTACTTTTTAGCCCAAAATTTCCCTACTTTCGCTACTTTTGCTACTTTTTAGCCCAAAATTTCACTACTTTCGCTACTTTTTTCGCTACTTTTGCTACTTTTTAGCCTAAAATTTCGCTACTTTCGCTACTTTTTCGCTACTTTTGCTACTTTTTAGCCCAAAATTTCGCTACTTTCGCTACTTTTTTCGCTACTTTTTAGCCGAAAATTTATCTACTTTCGCTACTTTTTCGCTACTTTTTCCGCTAATTTCGCTACTTTTTAGCCCAAAATTTCGCTACTTTCGCTACTTTTTCGCTACTTTTACTACGTTTTAGCCCAAAATTTCGCTACTTTCGCTACTTTTTCTACTTTTAGCCCAAAATTTCGCTACTTTTTTTAGCTACTTTCGCTACTTTTTAGCCCAAAATTTCGCTACTTTCGCTACTTTTTTTGCTACTTTTTAGCCCAAAATTTCGCTACTTTCGCTACTTTTTAGCCCAAAATTTCGCTACTTTCGCTACTTTTTTTCGCTACTTTCGCTACTTTTTAGCCCAAAATTTCGCTACTTTCGCTACTTTTTCCCTACTATTTAGCCCAAAATTTCGCTACTTTCGCTACTTTTTCGCTACTTTTGCTACTTTTTCGCTACTTTTGCTACTTTTTAGCCCAAAATTTCGTAATTTTTTCGCTACTTTTTAGCCCAAAATTTCGCTACTTTCGCTACTTTCGTTACTTTTTAGCCCAAAATTTCGCTACTTTCGCTACTTTTTTCGCTACTTTTTAACCCAAAATTTCGGTACTTTCGCTACTTTTGCTACTTTTTAGCCCAAAATTTCGCTACTTTCGCTACTTTTTCGCTACTTTTGCTACTTTTTAGCCCAAAATTTCGCTACTTTCGCTACTTTTTCGCTACTTTTTAGTCCAAAATTTCGCTACTTTCGCTACTTTTTTCGCTACTTTTGCTACTTTTTAGCCTAAAATTTCGCTACTTTCGCTACTTTTTCGCTACTTTTGCTACTTTTTAGCCCAAAATTTCGCTACTTTCGCTACTTTTTAGCCCAAAATTTCGCTACTTTCGCTACTTTCGCTACTTTTTCGCTACTTTTGCTACTTTTTAGCCCAAAATTTCGCTACTTTCGCTACTTTTTTTGCTACTTTTGCTACTTTTTATCCTTAAATTTCGCTACTTTTTCGCTACTTTTGCTACTTTTTAGCCCAAAATTTCGCTACTTTCGCTACTTTTTAGCCGAAAATTTCGCTACTTTCGCTACTTTTTCGCTACTTTTTCCGCTAATTTCGCTACTTTTTAGCCCAAAATTTCGCTACTTTCGCTACTTTTACTACGTTTTAGCCCAAAATTTCGCTACTTTCGCTACTTTTTCTACTTTTAGCTCAAAATTTCGCTACTTTTAGCTACTTTCGCTACTTTTTAGCCCAAAATTTCGCTACTTTCGCTACTTTTTAGCCCAAAATTTCGCTACTTTTTCCCTACTATTTAGCCCAAAATTTCGCTACTTTCGCTACTTTTTCGCTACTTTTGCTACTTTTTCGCTACTTTTGCTACTTTTTAGCCCAAAATTTCGTAATTTTTTCGCTACTTTTTAGCCCAAAATTTCGCTACTTTCGCTACTTTTTCGCTACTTTCGCTACTTTTTAGCCCAAATATTTCGCTACTTTCGCTACTTTTTTCGCTACTTTTTAACCCAAAATTTCGGTACTTTCGCTACTTTTGCTACTTTTTAGCCCAAAATTTCGCTACTTTCGCTACTTTTTCGCTACTTTTTAGTCCAAAATTTCGCTACTTTCGCTACTTTTCTTCGCTACTTTTGCTACTTTTTAGCCTAAAATTTCGCTACTTTCGCTACTTTTTCGCTACTTTTGCTACTTTTTAGCCCAAAATTTCGCTACTTTCGCTACTTTTTAGCCCAAAATTTCGCTACTTTCGCTACTTTTTCGCTACTTTTGTTACTTTTTAGCCCAAAATTTCCCTACTTTCGCTACTTTTTCGCTACTTTTGCTACTTTTTAGCACAAAATTTCGCTACTTTCGCTACTTTTTCGATACTTTTGCTACTTTTAGCCCAAATTTTCGCTACTTTCGCTACTTTTTTCGCTACTTTCGCTACTTTTTAGCCCAAAATTTGCTACTTTTTTTCGCTACTTTCGCTACTTTTTCGCTACTTTTACTACGTTTTAGCCCCAAATTTCGCTACTTTCGCTACTTTTTCTACTTTTAGCCCAAAATTTCGCTACTTTTTTTTAGCTACTTTCGGTACTTTTTAGCCCAAAATTTCGCTACTTTCGCTACTTTCGCTACTTTTTAGCCCAAAATTTCGCTACTTTCGCTACTTTTTCCCTACTATTTAGCCCAAAATTTCGCTACTTTCGCTACTTTTTTCGCTACTTTTGCTACTTTTTCGCTACTTTTGCTACTTTTTTGCCCAAAATTTCGTAATTTTTTCGCTACTTTTTTGCCCAAAATTTCGCTACTTTCGCTACTTTTTCGCTACTTTCGCTACTTTTTAGCCCAAAATTTCGCTACTTTCGCTACTTTTTTCGCTACTTTTTAACCCAAAATTTCGGTACTTTCGCTACTTTTGCTACTTTTTAGCCCAAAATTTCGCTACTTTCGCTACTTTTTTCGCTACTTTCGCTACTTTTTAGCCCAAAATTTCGCTACTTTTTTTAGCTACTTTCGGTACTTTTTAGCCCAAAATTTCGCTACTTTCGCTACTTTCGCTACTTTTTAGCCCAAAATTTCGCTACTTTCGCTACTTTTTCCCTACTATTTAGCCCAAAATTTCGCTACTTTCGCTACTTTTTCGCTACTTTTGCTACTTTTTCGCTACTTTTGCTACTTTTTAGCCCAAAATTTCGTAATTTTTTCGCTACTTTTTAGCCCAAAATTTCGCTACTTTCGCTACTTTTTAGCCCAAAATTTCGCTACTTTCGCTACTTTTTTCGCTACTTTTTAACCCAAAATTTCGGTACTTTCGCTACTTTTGCTACTTTTTAGCCCAAAATTTCGCTACTTTCGCTACTTTTGCTACTTTTTAGCCCAAAATTTCGCTACTTTCGCTACTTTTTAGTCCAAAATTTCGCTACTTTCGCTACTTTTCTTCGCTACTTTTGCTACTTTTTAGCCCAAAATTTCGCTCCTTTCGCTACTTTTTAGCCCAAAATTTCGCTACTTTCGCTACTTTTTAGCCCAAAATTTCCCTACTTTCGCTACTTTTTCGCTACTTTTGCTACTTTTTAGCCCAAAATTTCGCTACTTTCGCTACTTTTTTCGCTACTTTTTAGCCGAAAATTTCGCTACTTTCGCTACTTTTTCGCTACTTTTTCCGCTAATTTCGCTACTTTTTAGCCCAAAATTTCGCTACTTTCGCTACTTTTACTACGTTTTAGCCCAAAATTTCGCTACTTTCGCTACTTTTTCTACTTTTAGCCCAAAATTTCGCTACTTTTTTTAGCTACTTTCGCTACTTTTTAGCCCAAAATTTCGCTACTTTCGCTACTTTTTTTGCTACTTTTTATCCCAAAATTTCGCTACTTTCGCTACTTTTTAGCCCAAAATTTCGCTACTTTTTTCCCTACTTTTTAGCCCAAAATTTCGCAACTTTCGCTACTTTTTCGCTACTTTTTAGCCCAAAATTTCGCTACTTTCGCTACTTTTTCGCTACTTTTGCTACTTTTTAGCCCAAAATTTCCCTACTTTCGCTACTTTTTCGCTACTTTTGCTACTTTTTAGCCCAAAATTTCGCTACTTTCGCTACTTTTTTCGCTACTTTTTAGCCCAAAATTTCGCTACTTTCGCTACTTTTGCTACTTTTTAGCCCAAAATTTCCCTACTTTCGCTACTTTTTCGCTACTTTTGCTACTTTTTAGCCCAAAATTTCGCTACTTTTGCTACTTTTTAGCCTAAAATTTCGCTACTTTCGCTACTTTTTCGCTACTTTTGCTACTTTTTAGCCCAAAATTTCGCTACTTTCGCTACTTTTTTCGCTACTTTTTAGCCGAAAATTTAGCTACTTTCGCTACTTTTTCGCTACTTTTTCCGCTAATTTCGCTACTTTTTAGCCCAAAATTTCGCTACTTTCGCTACTTTTTCGCTACTTTTACTACGTTTTAGCCCAAAATTTCGCTACTTTCGCTACTTTTTCTACTTTTAGCCCAAAATTTCGCTACTTTTTTTAGCTACTTTCGCTACTTTTTTGCCCAAAATTTCGCTACTTTCGCTACTTTTTTTGCTACTTTTTAGCCCAAAATTTCGCTACTTTCGCTACTTTTTTCGCTACTTTCGCTACTTTTTAGCCCAAAATTTCGCTACTTTCGCTACTTTTTTCGCTACTTTTGCTACTTTTTAGCCCAAAATTTCGTAATTTTTTCGCTACTTTCGCTACTTTTTCGCTACTTTCGGTACTTTTTAGCCCCAAATTTCGCTACATTCGCTACTTTTTTCGCTACTTTTTAACCCAAAATTTCGGTACTTTCGCTACTTTTGCTACTTTTTAGCCCAAAATTTCGCTACTTTCGCTACTTTTTCGCTACTTTTGCTACTTTTTAGCCCAAAATTTCGCTACTTTTTTCGCTACTTGCTACCCCAAAATTTCGCTACTTTCGCTACTTTTTCGCTACTTTTGCTACTTTTTAGCCCAAAATTTCGCTACTTTCGCTACTTTTTTCGCTACTTTTTAGCCGAAAATTTCGCTACTTTCGCTACTTTTTCGCGACTTTTTCCGCTAATTTCGCTACTTTTTAGCCCAAAATTTCGCTACTTTCGCTACTTTTTCGCTACTTTTACTACGTTTTAGCCCCAAATTTCGCTACTTTTTCTACTTTTAGCCCAAAATTTCGCTACTTTTTTTAGCTACTTTCGCTACTTTTTAGCCCAAAATTTCGCTACTTTCGCTACTTTTTTTGCTACTTTTTAGCCCAAAATTTCGCTACTTTCGCTACTTTTTTCGCTACTTTCGCTACTTTTTAGCCCAAAATTTCGCTACTTTCGCTACTTTTTTTCGCTACTTTCGCTACTTTTTAGCCCAAAATTTCGCTACTTTCGCTACTTTTTCCCTACTATTTAGCCCAAAATTTCGCTAATTTCGCTACTTTTTCGCTACTTTTGCTACTTTTTCGCTACTTTTGCTACTTTTTAGCCCAAATTTTCGTAATTTTTTCGCTACTTTTAAGCCCAAAATTTCGCTACTTTCGCTACTTTTTCGCTACTTTCGCTATTTTTTAGCCCAAAATTTCGCTACTTTCGCTACTTTTTTCGCTACTTTTTAACCAAAAATTTCGGTACTTTCGCTACTTTTGCTACTTTTTAGCCCAAAATTTCGCTAATTTCGCTACTTTTGCTACTTTTTAGCCCAAAATTTCGCTACTTTCGCTACTTTTTTCGCTACTTTTTAGCCCAAAATTTCGCTACTTTCGCTACTTTTTCGCTACTTTTGCTACTTTTTAGCCCCAAATTTCCCTACTTTCGCTACTTTTTCGCTTCTTTTGCTACTTTTTAGCCCAAAATTTCGCTACTTTCGCTACTTTTTTCGCTACTTTTGCTACTTTTTAGCCTAAAATTTCGCTACTTTCGCTACTTTTGCTACTTTTTAGCCCAAAATTTCGCTACTTTCGCTACTTTTTCGATACTTTTGCTACTTTTAGCCCAAATTTTCGCTACTTTCGCTACTTTTTTCACTACTTTCGCTTCTTTTTAGCCCAAAATTTCGCTACTTTTTTTCGCTACTTTCGCTACTTTTAGCCCAAAATTTCGCTACTTTCGCTACTTTTTCGCTACTTTTTTCGCTACTTTCGCTACTTTTTAGCCCAAAATTTAGATACTTTCGCTACTTTTTCGCTGCTTTCGCTACTTTTTTCGCTACTTTTGCTACTTTTAGCCCAAAATTTCGCTACTTTTTCGCTACTTTTGCTACTTTTTCGCTACTTTTGCTACTTTGTAGCCCAAAATTTCGTAATTTTTTCGCTACTTTTTAGCCCAAAATTTCGCTACTTTCGCTACTTTTTCGCTACTTTTTAGCCCAAAATTTCGCTACTTTCGCTACTTTTTTCGCTACTTTTTAACCCAAAATTTCGGTACTTTCGCTACTTTTGCTACTTTTTAGCCCATAATTTCGCTACTTTCGCTACTTTTTCGCTACTTTTGCTACTTTTTAGCCCAAAATTTCGCTACTTTCGCTACTTTTTTCGCTACTTTTTAGCCCAAAATTTCGCTTCTTTTTTCGCTACTTTCGCTACTTTTTAGCCGAAAATTTCACTGCTTTCGCTACTTTTTCGCTACTTTCTAGCCCAAAATTTCGCTACTTTCGCTACTTTGTTGCTACTTTTGCTACTTTTTAGCCCAAAATTTCGCTACTTTCGCTACTTTTTTCGCTACTTTCGCTTATTTTTAGCCCAAAATTTCGCTACTTTCGCTACTTTTTCGCTACTTTCGCTACTTTTAGCCCCAAATTTCGCTAATTCGCTACTTTTTCGCTACTTTTGCTACTTTTTAGCCCAAAATTTCGCTACTTTCGCTACTTTTTCGCTACATTTTCGCTATTTTCACTACTTTTTAGCCCAAAATTTCGCTACTTTCGCTACTTTTTCGCTACTTTTGCTACTTTTTAGCCCAAATTTTCGCTACTTTCGCTACTTTTTAGCCCAAAATTTCGCTACTTTCGCTACTTTTTCGCTACTTTTGCTACTTTTTAGCCCAAATTTTCGCTACTTTCGCTACTTTTTTCGCTACTTTCGCTACTTTTTAGCCCAAAATTTCGCTACTTTTTTCGCTACTTTCGCTACTTTTAGCCCAAAATTTCGCTACTTTCGCTACTTATTCGCTACTTTTTTCGCTACTTTTGCTACTTTTTAGCCCAAAATTTAGCAACTTTCGCTACTTTTTCGCTACTTTCGCTACTTTTTTCGCTACTTTCGCTACTTTTTAGCCCAAAATTTAGCTACTTTCGCTACTTTTTTTGCTACTTTTTAGCCCAAAATTTCGCTACTTTCGCTACTTTTTTCGCTACTTTTTAGCCCAAAATTTCGCTACTTTCGCTACTTTTTCGCTACTTTTGCTACTTTTTAGCCCAAAATTTCCCTACTTTCGCTACTTTTTCGCTACTTTTGCTACTTTTTAGCCCAAAATTTCGCTACTTTCGCTACTTTTTTCGCTACTTTTGCTACTTTTTAGCCTAAAATTTCGCTACTTTCGCTACTTTTTCGCTACTTTTGCTACTTTTTAGCCCAAAATTTCGCTACTTTCGCTACTTTTTTCGCTACTTTTTAGCCGAAAATTTAGCTACTTTCGCTACTTTTTCGCTACTTTTTCCGCTAATTTCGCTACTTTTTAGCCCAAAATTTCGCTACTTTCGCTACTTTTTCGCTACTTTTACTACGTTTTAGCCCAAAATTTCGCTACTTTCGCTACTTTTTCTACTTTTAGCCCAAAATTTCGCTACTTTTTTTAGCTACTTTCGCTACTTTTTAGCCCAAAATTTCGCTACTTTCGCTACTTTTTTTGCTACTTTTTAGCCCAAAATTTCGCTACTTTCGCTACTTTTTTCGCTACTTTCGCTACTTTTTAGCCCAAAATTTCGCTACTTTCGCTACTTTTTTCGCTACTTTTGCTACTTTTTAGCCCAAAATTTCGTAATTTTTTCGCTACTTTCGCTACTTTTTCGCTACTTTCGCTACTTTTTAGCCCAAAATTTCGCTACTTTCGCTACTTTTTTCGCTACTTTTTAACCCAAAATTTCGGTACTTTTGCTACTTTTTAGCCCAAAATTTCGCTACTTTTTCGCTACTTTTGCTACTTTTTAGCCCAAAATTTCGCTACTTTTTTCGCTACTTGCTACCCCAAAATTTCGCTACTTTCGCTACTTTTTCGCTACTTTTGCTACTTTTTAGCCCAAAATTTCGCTACTTTCGCTACTTTTTTCGCTACTTTTTAGCCGAAAATTTCGCTACTTTCGCTACTTTTTCGCGACTTTTTCCGCTAATTTCGCTACTTTTTAGCCCAAAATTTCGCTACTTTCGCTACTTTTTCGCTACTTTTACTACGTTTTAGCGCCAAATTTCGCTACTTTTTCTACTTTTAGCCCAAAATTTCGCTACTTTTTTTAGCTACTTTCGCTACTTTTTAGCCCAAAATTTCGCTACTTTCGCTACTTTTTTTGCTACTTTTTAGCCCAAAATTTCGCTACTTTCGCTACTTTTTTCGCTACTTTCGCTACTTTTTAGCCCAAAATTTCGCTACTTTCGCTACTTTTTTTCGCTACTTTCGCTACTTTTTAGCCCAAAATTTCGCTACTTTCGCTACTTTTTCCCTACTATTTAGCCCAAAATTTCGCTAATTTCGCTACTTTTTCGCTACTTTTGCTACTTTTTCGCTACTTTTGCTACTTTTTAGCCCAAATTTTCGTAATTTTTTCGCTACTTTTAAGCCTAAAATTTCGCTACTTTCGCTACTTTTTCGCTACTTTCGCTATTTTTTAGCCCAAAATTTCGCTACTTTCGCTACTTTTTTCGCTACTTTTTAACCAAAAATTTCGGTACTTTCGCTACTTTTGCTACTTTTTAGCCCAAAATTTCGCTAATTTCGCTACTTTTGCTACTTTTTAGCCCAAAATTTCGCTACTTTCGCTACTTTTTTCGCTACTTTTTAGCCCAAAATTTCGCTACTTTCGCTACTTTTTCGCTACTTTTGCTACTTTTTAGCCCCAAATTTCCCTACTTTCGCTACTTTTTCGCTTCTTTTGCTACTTTTTAGCCCAAAATTTCGCTACTTTCGCTACTTTTTTCGCTACTTTTGCTACTTTTTAGCCTAAAATTTCGCTACTTTCGCTACTTTTGCTACTTTTTAGCCCAAAATTTCGCTACTTTCGCTACTTTTTCGATACTTTTGCTACTTTTAGCCCAAATTTTCGCTACTTTCGCTACTTTTTTCACTACTTTCGCTTCTTTTTAGCCCAAAATTTCGCTACTTTTTTTCGCTACTTTCGCTACTTTTAGCCCAAAATTTCGCTACTTTCGCTACTTTTTCGCTACTTTTTTCGCTACTTTCGCTACTTTTTAGCCCAAAATTTAGATACTTTCGCTACTTTTTCGCTGCTTTCGCTACTTTTTTCGCTACTTTTGCTACTTTTAGCCCAAAATTTCGCTACTTTTTCGCTACTTTTGCTACTTTTTCGCTACTTTTGCTACTTTGTAGCCCAAAATTTCGTAATTTTTTCGCTACTTTTTAGCCCAAAATTTCGCTACTTTTTCGCTACTTTTTAGCCCAAAATTTCGCTACTTTCGCTACTTTTTTCGCTACTTTTTAACCCAAAATTTCGGTACTTTCGCTACTTTTGCTACTTTTTAGCCCATAATTTCGCTACTTTCGCTACTTTTTCGCTACTTTTGCTACTTTTTAGCCCAAAATTTCGCTACTTTCGCTACTTTTTTCGCTACTTTTTAGCCCAAAATTTCGCTTCTTTTTTCGCTACTTTCGCTACTTTTTAGCCGAAAATTTCACTGCTTTCGCTACTTTTTCGCTACTTTCTAGCCCAAAATTTCGCTACTTTCGCTACTTTGTTGCTACTTTTGCTACTTTTTAGCCCAAAATTTCGCTACTTTCGCTACTTTTTTCGCTACTTTCGCTTATTTTTAGCCCAAAATTTCGCTACTTTCGCTACTTTTTCGCTACTTTCGCTACTTTTAGCCCCAAATTTCGCTAATTCGCTACTTTTTCGCTACTTTTGCTACTTTTTAGCCCAAAATTTCGCTACTTTCGCTACTTTTTCGCTACATTTTCGCTATTTTCACTACTTTTTAGCCCAAAATTTCGCTACTTTCGCTACTTTTTCGCTACTTTTGCTACTTTTTAGCCCAAATTTTCGCTACTTTCGCTACTTTTTAGCCCAAAATTTCGCTACTTTCGCTACTTTTTCGCTACTTTTGCTACTTTTTAGCCCAAATTTTCGCTACTTTCGCTACTTTTTTCGCTACTTTCGCTACTTTTTAGCCCAAAATTTCGCTACTTTTTTCGCTACTTTCGCTACTTTTAGCCCAAAATTTCGCTACTTTCGCTACTTATTCGCTACTTTTTTCGCTACTTTTGCTACTTTTTAGCCCAAAATTTAGCAACTTTCGCTACTTTTTCGCTACTTTCGCTACTTTTTTCGCTACTTTCGCTACTTTTTAGCCCAAAATTTAGCTACTTTCGCTACTTTTTTTGCTACTTTTTAGCCCAAAATTTCGCTACTTTCGCTACTTTTTTCGCTACTTTTTAGCCCAAAATTTCGCTACTTTCGCTACTTTTTCGCTACTTTTGCTACTTTTTAGCCCAAAATTTCCCTACTTTCGCTACTTTTTCGCTACTTTTGCTACTTTTTAGCCCAAAATTTCGCTACTTTCGCTACTTTTTTCGCTACTTTTGCTACTTTTTAGCCTAAAATTTCGCTACTTTCGCTACTTTTTCGCTACTTTTGCTACTTTTTAGCCCAAAATTTCGCTACTTTCGCTACTTTTTTCGCTACTTTTTAGCCGAAAATTTAGCTACTTTCGCTACTTTTTCGCTACTTTTTCCGCTAATTTCGCTACTTTTTAGCCCAAAATTTCGCTACTTTCGCTACTTTTTCGCTACTTTTACTACGTTTTAGCCCAAAATTTCGCTACTTTCGCTACTTTTTCTACTTTTAGCCCAAAATTTCGCTACTTTTTTTAGCTACTTTCGCTACTTTTTAGCCCAAAATTTCGCTACTTTCGCTACTTTTTTTGCTACTTTTTAGCCCAAAATTTCGCTACTTTCGCTACTTTTTTCGCTACTTTCGCTACTTTTTAGCCCAAAATTTCGCTACTTTCGCTACTTTTTTCGCTACTTTTGCTACTTTTTAGCCCAAAATTTCGTAATTTTTTCGCTACTTTCGCTACTTTTTCGCTACTTTCGCTACTTTTTAGCCCAAAATTTCGCTACTTTCGCTACTTTTTTCGCTACTTTTTAACCCAAAATTTCGGTACTTTTGCTACTTTTTAGCCCAAAATTTCGCTACTTTTTCGCTACTTTTGCTACTTTTTAGCCCAAAATTTCGCTACTTTTTTCGCTACTTGCTACCCCAAAATTTCGCTACTTTCGCTACTTTTTCGCTACTTTTGCTACTTTTTAGCCCAAAATTTCGCTACTTTCGCTACTTTTTTCGCTACTTTTTAGCCGAAAATTTCGCTACTTTCGCTACTTTTTCGCGACTTTTTCCGCTAATTTCGCTACTTTTTAGCCCAAAATTTCGCTACTTTCGCTACTTTTTCGCTACTTTTACTACGTTTTAGCGCCAAATTTCGCTACTTTTTCTACTTTTAGCCCAAAATTTCGCTACTTTTTTTAGCTACTTTCGCTACTTTTTAGCCCAAAATTTCGCTACTTTCGCTACTTTTTTTGCTACTTTTTAGCCCAAAATTTCGCTACTTTCGCTACTTTTTTCGCTACTTTCGCTACTTTTTAGCCCAAAATTTCGCTACTTTCGCTACTTTTTTTTCGCTACTTTCGCTACTTTTTAGCCCAAAATTTCGCTACTTTCGCTACTTTTTCCCTACTATTTAGCCCAAAATTTCGCTAATTTCGCTACTTTTTCGCTACTATTGCTACTTTTTCGCTACTTTTGCTACTTTTTAGCCCAAATTTTCGTAATTTTTTCGCTACTTTTAAGCCCAAAATTTCGCTACTTTCGCTACTTTTTCGCTACTTTCGCTATTTTTTAGCCCAAAATTTCGCTACTTTCGCTACTTTTTTCGCTACTTTTTAACCCAAAATTTCGGTACTTTCGCTACTTTTGCTACTTTTTAGCCCAAAATTTCGCTAATTTCGCTACTTTTGCTACTTTTTAGCCCAAAATTTCGCTACTTTCGCTACTTTTTTCGCTACTTTTTAGCCCAAAATTTCGCTACTTTCGCTACTTTTTCGCTACTTTTGCTACTTTTTAGCCCCAAATTTCCCTACTTTCGCTACTTTTGCTACTTTTTAGCCCAAAATTTCGCTACTTTCGCTACTTTTTTCGCTACTTTTGCTACTTTTTAGCCTAAAATTTCGCTACTTTCGCTACTTTTGCTACTTTTTAGCCCAAAATTTCGCTACTTTCGCTACTTTTTCGATACTTTTGCTACTTTTAGCCCAAATTTTCGCTACTTTCGCTACTTTTTTCACTACTTTCGCTTCTTTTTAGCCCAAAATTTCGCTACTTTTTTTCGCTACTTTCGCTACTTTTAGCCCAAAATTTCGCTACTTTCGCTACTTTTTCGCTACTTTTTTCGCTACTTTCGCTACTTTTTAGCCCAAAATTTAGATACTTTCGCTACTTTTTCGCTGCTTTCGCTACTTTTTTCGCTACTTTTGCTACTTTTAGCCCAAAATTTCGCTACTTTTTCGCTACTTTTGCTACTTTTTCGCTACTTTTGCTACTTTGTAGCCCAAAATTTCGTAATTTTTTCGCTGCTTTTTAGCCCAAAATTTCGCTACTTTCGCTACTTTTTCGCTACTTTTTAGCCCAAAATTTCGCTACTTTCGCTACTTTTTTCGCTACTTTTTAACCCAAAATTTCGGTACTTTCGCTACTTTTGCTACTTTTTAGCCCATAATTTCGCTACTTTCGCTACTTTTTCGCTACTTTTGCTACTTTTTAGCCCAAAATTTCGCTACTTTCGCTACTTTTTTCGCTACTTTTTAGCCCAAAATTTCGCTACTTTTTTCGCTACTTTCGCTACTTTTTAGCCGAAAATTTCACTGCTTTCGCTACTTTTTCGCTACTTTCTAGCCCAAAATTTCGCTACTTTCGCTACTTTGTTGCTACTTTTGCTACTTTTTAGCCCAAAATTTCGCTACTTTCGCTACTTTTTTCGCTACTTTCGCTTATTTTTAGCCCAAAATTTCGCTACTTTCGCTACTTTTTAGCCCAAAATTTCGCTACTTTCGCTACTTTCGCTACTTTTAGCCCCAAATTTCGCTAATTCGCTACTTTTTCGCTACTTTTGCTACTTTTTAGCCCAAAATTTCGCTACTTTCGCTACTTTTTCGCTACATTTTCGCTATTTTCACTACTTTTTAGCCCAAAATTTCGCTACTTTCGCTACTTTTTCGCTACTTTTGCTACTTTTTAGCCCAAATTTTCGCTACTTTCGCTACTTTTTAGCCCAAAATTTCGCTACTTTCGCTACTTTTTCGCTACTTTTGCTACTTTTTAGCCCAAATTTTCGCTACTTTCGCTACTTTTTTCGCTACTTTCGCTACTTTTTAGCCCAAAATTTCGCTACTTTTTTCGCTACTTTCGCTACTTTTAGCCCAAAATTTCGCTACTTTCGCTACTTATTCGCTACTTTTTTCGCTACTTTTGCTACTTTTTAGCCCAAAATTTAGCAACTTTCGCTACTTTTTCGCTACTTTCGCTACTTTTTCGCTACTTTCGCTACTTTTTTCGCTACTTTCGCTACTTTTTAGCCCAAAATTTAGCTACTTTCGCTACTTTTTTTGCTACTTTTTAGCCCCAAATTTCGCTACTTTTTTCGCTACTTTTTAGCCCAAAATTTCGCTACTTTTTCGCTACTTTCGCTACTTCGCTACTTTTTTCGCTACTTTCGCTACTTTTTAGCCCAAAATTTCGCTACTTTCGCTACTTTTTTCGCTACTTTCGCTACTTTTTAGCCCAAAATTTCGCTAGTAGTAGCGAAAGTAGTAGCGAAAAAGTAGCGAAAGTAGCGAAATTTTGGGCTAAAAAGTAGCGAAAGTAGCGAAAAAAGTAGCGAAAGTAGCTAAATTTTGGGCTAAAAAGTAGCGAAAGTAGCGAAAAAAGTAGCGAAAGTAGCGAAAAAGTAGCGAAAGTAGCTAAATTTTGGGCTAAAAAGTAGCGAAAGTAGCGAAAAAGTAGCGAAAGTAGCGAAATTTTGGGCTAAAAGTAGCGAAAGTAGCGAAAAAAGTAGCAAAATTTTGGGCTAAAAAGTAGCGAAAGTAGCGAAAAAAGTAGCGAAAATTTGGGCTAAAAAGTAGCAAAAGTAGCGAAAAAGTAGCGAAAGTACCGAAATTTTGGGCTAAAAAGAGCAAAAGTATCGAAAAAGTAGCGAAAGTAGCGAAATTTTGGGCTAAAAAGTAGTGAAAGTAGCGAAAAAGTAGCGAAAGTAGCGAAATTTTGGGCTAAAAAGTAGCAAAAGTAGCGAAAAAGTAGCGAATTAGCGAAATTTTGGGCTAAAAGTAGCGAAAAAAGTAGCAAAAGTAGCGAAATTTTGGGCTAAAAAGTAGCGAAAGTAGCGAAAGTACCGAAATTTTGGGTTAAAAAGTAGCGAAAAAAGTAGCGAAAGTAGCGAAATTTTGGGCTAAAAAGTAGCGAAAGTAGCGAAAAAGTAGCGAAAGCAGTGAAATTTTCGGCTAAAAAGTAGCGAAAGTAGCGAAAAAAGTAGCGAAATTTTGGGCTAAAAAGTAGCAAAAGTAGCGAAAAAGTAGCGAAAGTAGCGAAATTTTGGGCTAAAAAGTAGCAAAAGTAGCGAAAGTACCGAAATTTTGGGTTAAAAAGTAGCGAAAGTTGCAAAATTTTGGGCTAAAAAGTAGCGAAAGTAGCTAAAAAGTAGCGAAAAAGTAGCGAAATTTTGGGCTAAAAAGTAGCGAAAAAAAAAAGTGAAATTTTTGGCTAAAAAGTAGCAAAAGTAGCGAAAAAGTAGCAAAAGTAGCGGAAAAGTAGCGAAAGTAGCGAAATTTTGGGCTAAAAAGTAGCGAAAAAGTAGCGAAATTTTGGGCTAAAAAGTAGCGAAAAAAGTAGCGAACGTAGCGAAATTTTGGGCTAAAAAGTAGCGAAAGTAGCGAAGAAAAGTTGCGAAAGTAGCGAAAAAGTAGCGAAAGTAGCGAAATTTTGGGCTAAAAAGTAGCGAAAAAGTAGCGAAAGTTTAGCCCAAATTTTCGCTACTTTCGCTACTTTTTCGCTACTTTCGCTACTTTTCTTCGCTACTTTCGCTACTTTTTAGCCCAAAATTTCGCTACTTTTCGCTACTTTTGCTACTTTTTAGCCCAAAATTTCGCTACTTTCGCTACTTTTTCGCTACTTTTGCTACTTTTTAGCCCAAAATTTCGCTACTTTCGCTACTTTTTCTACTTTTTAGCCCAAAATTTCGCTACTTTTTTCGCTACTTTCGCTACTTTTTAGCCCAAAATTTCACTACTTTTGCTACTTTTTAGCTCAAAATTTCGCTACTTTCGCTACTTTTTCGCTACTTTTCTTCGCTACTTTCGCTACTTTTTAGTCCAAAATTTCGCTACTTTCGCTACTTTTTAGCCCAAAATTTCGCTACTTTTTCGCTACTTTTGCTACTTTTTAGCCCAAAATTTCGCTACTTTCGCTACTTTTTCGCTACTTTTTCTACTTTTTAGCCCAAAATTTCGCTACTTTTTTCGCTACTTTCGCTACTTTTAAGCCAAAATTTCGCTACTTTCGCTACATTTCCGCTACTTTCGCTATTTTTTAGCCCAAAATTTCGCTACTTTCGCTACTTTTTCGCTACTTTTGCTACTTTTTAGGTCAAAATTACGCTACTTTCGCTACTTTTTAGCTACTTTTGCTACTTTTTAGACCAAAATTTCGCTACTTTCGCTACTTTTTTCGCTACTTTCGCTACTTTTTCGCTACTTTCGCTACTTTTTTGCTACTTTCGCTACTTTTTAGCCAAAAATTTCGCTACTTTTTAGCCCACAATTTTTTACTTTCGCTACTTTTTCGCTACTTTTGCTACTTTTTAGCCCAAAATTTCGCTAGCGGCCAAAAACCGTGCGATTTTCGCGGCTAGCGGCCAATAATCGCGCGATTTTCGCCGGTAGCGGGAAAAAATTTGGTGAATTTCGCCGCTGGATTTTAAAAATCGGCCGATTTTCGCCGCTAGCAGCAAAAATCGCCTTATTTTTGGTAGCTAGCGGCGAAAATCACACGTTTTTTTGCCGCTAGTGGCGAAAATCGCGTAATTTTTGGCCGGTAGCGGCGAAAATCGCGCGATTTCTGCCAGCCAGCTGCGAAAATCGCACGGTTTTTGGCCGGTAGCGGCGGAAATCGCCCGATTTTTGGACGCTAGCGGCGAAAATCGCTTGGTTTTTGCCGCTAACGGCCAAAAACCGCGCGATTTTCGCTGCTAGCGGCCAAAAACCGTGCGATTTTCGCAGGTAAAGGAAAACAAATGCGCGATTTTCCCCGCTAGCGGCCAAAAATCGACCGATTTTCGCCACTAGCGGCCAAAAATCGCGCGATTTTCGCAGATAAAGGCCAAAAAATGCGCGATTTTCGCCGCTAGCGGCCAAAAATCGGGCGATTTTCGCCGCTAGCGGAAAAGACCGCCAGATTTTTTGCCCGGTAGTGGCGAAAATCGCCCGATTTTTGGACACTAGCGGCGAATATCGCGCAATTTTTGGCCGCTACCTGCGAAAATCCCGCGATTTTTGGCAGCTAGCGGCGAAATTCGCACGATTTTTGACCGCTAGCGGCGAAAATCGCGTGATTTTTGGCCGGCAGCGGCAAAAATAGCCCCTTTTTTGGACGCAAGCGGCCAAAAACCGCGCGATTTTCGCTGCTAGCGTCCAAAAACCGCGCGATTTTTGCCAGTAGCGGGCAAAAACCGGGCGATCCTCGCCGCTAGCGGGAAAAATCGCCCGATTTTTGGCCGTTATCGCCGAAAATCGCGCGGTTTTTTGCCGCTAGCGGAGAAAATCGCGCGATTTTTAGCCGGTAGCGGCAAAAATCGCGCGATTTTTGGCCGGTAGCGGCGAAAATAGCCCGATTTTTGCCCGCCACCTGCAAAAATCGCACGGTTTTTGGCCGCTAGCGGCGAAAATCGCGCGATTTTTGGCCGGTACTGGCGAAAATCGCGCGATTTTTGGCCGGTACTGGCGAAAATCGCGCGATTTTTGCCCGCCAGCTGCGAAAATTGCGCGGTTTTTGGCCGGTAGCGGCGAAAATCGCGCAATTTTTGCCCGCCAGCTGCGAAAATCGCACGGTTTTTGGCCGCTAGCGGCGAAAATCACGCGAATTTTTCCCGCTACCGGCGAAAATTGCGCGATTTTCGAAAATCGCACGGTTTTTGGCCGCTGTCAGCGAAAATCGCACGGTTTTTGGCCGCTAGCGGCGAAAATCGCGCGATTTTCGCTCCTAGCGGCCAAAAACCGCGCGATTATCGCTGCTAGCGGCCATAAACCGTGCGATTTTCGCCGCTAGCGGCCAAAAATCGCGCGATTTTCGCCGGTAGCGGGCAAAAATCGGGCGAATTTCGCCGCTGGAGGGCAAATATCGGGCGATTTTCGCTGCTAGCGGCCAAAAACCGTGCGATATTCGCCGCTAGCGGCCAATAATCGCGCTATTTTCGCCGGTAGCGGCGAAAATCGGCCGATTTTTGACATCCAGCGGCGAAATTCGCCCGATTTTTGCCCGCTACCGGCGAAAATCGCGCGATTATTGGCTGTTAGCGGCGAAAATCGCACGGTTTTTGGCCGCTAGCAGCGAAAATCGCACGGTTTTTGGCCGCTAGCGGCGAAAATCGCGTGATTTTTGGCCGGTAACGGCGAAAATCGCGCGATTTTTGTCCGCCGGCTGCGAAAATCGCACGGTTTTTGGCCGCTAGCGGCGAAAATCGCGCGGCTTTTGACCGGTAGCGGCGAAAATCGCGCGATTTTTGCAAGCTAGCTACGAAAATCGCACGGTTTTTGGCCGCTAGCAGCGAAAATCGCGCGGTTTTTGGCCGCTAGCGGCGAAATTCACATGATTTTTGGCCGCTAGCGGCGAAATTCGCACGATTTTTGCCCGCTAACGGCGAAAATCGCGATATTTTTGGCATTTACCTGCGAAAATCGCGCGGTTTTTGGCCGCTAGCGGCGAAAACCACACGATTTTTGGCCGGTAGCGGCCAAAATCGCGCAATTTTTGCCAGCCAGCTGCGAAAATCGCACGGTTTTTGGCCGTTAGCTGCGAAAATCGCCCGATTTTTGGCCGCTAGCGGCGAAAATCGCGCCATTTTTGCCCGCCAGCTGCAAAAATCGCACGGTTTTTGGCCGCTAGCGGCGAAAATCGCGCGACTTTTGACCGGTAGCGGCGAAAATCGCGCAATTTTTGCCCGCTACCTACGAAAATCGCACGGTTTTTGGCCGCTAGCGGCGAAAATTACGCGAATTTTTCCCGCTACCGGCGAAAATTGCGCGATTTTCGAAAATCGCACGGTTTTTGGCCGCTGTCAGCGAAAATCGCTCGGTTTTTGGCCGCTAGCGGCGAAAATCGCGCGATTTTCGCTCCTAGCGGCCAAAAACCGCGCGATTATCGCTGCTAGCGGCCATAAACCGTGCGATTATCGCTGCTAGCGGCCAAAAACCGCGCGATTATCGCTGCTAGCGGCCAAAAATCGCGCGATTTTCGCCGGTAGCGGGCAAAAATGGCGCGATTTTCGCCGCTACCGGTCAAAAGTCGCGCGATTTTCGCCGCTAGCGGCCAATAATCGCGCTATTTTCGCCGGTAGCGGCGAAAATCGGCCGATTTTTTACATACAGCGGCGAAATTTGCCCGATTTTTGCCCGCTACCGGCGAAAATCGCGCGATTATTGGCTGCTAACGGCGAAAATCGAACGGTTTTTGGCCGCTAGCAGCGAAAATCGCACGGTTTTTGGCCGCTAGCGGCGAAAATCGCGTGATTTTTGGCCGGTAACGGCGAAAATTGCGCGATTTTTGTCCGCCGGCTGCGAAAATCGCACGGTTTTTGGCCGCTAGCGGCGAAAATCGCGCGGCTTTTGACCGGTAGCGGCGAAAATCGCGCGATTTTTGCCCGCTAGCTACGAAAATCGCACGGTTTTTGGCCGCTAACGGCGAAAATCGCGCGATTATTGGCTGCTAGCGGCGAAAATCGCTCGATTTTTGGCCGCTAGCGGCGAAAATCGCACGGTTTTTGGCCGCTAGTAGCGAAAATCGCGCGGTTTTTGGCCGCTAGCGGTGAAATTCGCATGATTTTTGGCTGCTAGCGGCGAAATTCGCACGGTTTTTGCCCGCTAGCGGCGAAAATCGCGATATTTTTGGCATTTACCTGCGAAAATCGCGCGATTTTTGGCCGCTAGCGGCGAAAACCACACGATTTTTGGCCGGTAGCGGCGAAAATCGCGCAATTTTTGCCAGCCAGCCTGCGAAAATCGCACGGTTTTTGGCCGTTAGCTGCGAAAATCGCCCGATTTTTGGCCGCTAGCGGCGAAAATCGCCCGATTTTTGCCCTCCAGCGGCGAAATTCACCCGATTTTTGCCCGCTACCGGTGAAAATCGCGCGGTTTTTGGCGGGTAGCAGCGAAAATTGCGCGGTTTTCGCTGCTAGCTGCCAAATACCGTGCGATTTTCGCCGCTACCGGCCAAAAATCGCTCGATTTTCGCCGGTAGCGGGTAAAAATCGAGTGAATTTCGCCGCTGGACGGGCAAAAATCGGGCGATTTTTGGCCGCTAGCGGCGAAAATCGCGCGATTTTTGCCCGCCAGCTTCAAAAATCGCACGGTTTTGGCTGCTAGCGGCGAAAATCGCGCGGCTTTTGACCGGTAGCGGCGAAAATCGCTCGATTTTTGCCCGCTAGCTACGAAAATCGCACGGTTTTTGGCCGCTAGCGGCGAAAATCGCGCGATTATTGGCTGCTAGTGGCGAAAATCGCTCGATTTTTGGCCGCTAGCGGCGAAAATCGCACGGTTTTTGGCCGCTAGCAGCGAAAATCGCGCGGTTTTTGGCCGCTAGCGGCGAAATTCGCACGATTTTTGCCCGCTAGCGGCGAAAATCGCGATATTTTTGGCATTTACCTGCGAAAATCGCGCGGTTTTTGGCCGCTAGCGGCGAAAACCACACGATTTTTTGGCTGACCTGCAATACTCTCGCTTCGTTGTGAAAATTACTGCTTTTAGTCAGATTTGGAAGTGTTGCTGTCCTGGGAGTCTCTTGACTTTCTTGAAAGATAGATATCTTTATGCTCCTGCATTGGTCTGCGAGATTGGGGGTTGGTAGCTGCATATTCAGCATCCGTCTTGTTCTAAGAGCTTTCATTACAATAGACTGCAAGATGCGTACACATATGGCCGATGTAGTTCATTATCTTTCCTCTTAAAGACTTTTCTGGGCTCTGATCATCATTGAGGGTTGGAATTGCCGTGTGCCAGCCACGAATGTTTTACTTAAGTTGTTTGCTCCCATCCTTTGTGACGTGATACTGGATTTCTTAACAGTTTGCTTTGCCTATGTGCATAGAATGTTGAGCCTTTTCCAGGAGTCTTTATGTATGATTAGATCTTTGATTAGATGCAATGTCAGTTATTGCTCGCTCCCTTTTCTGCCTTTTCATGGAGTCAAAAGGTAAAAAGATTTCGATGATACACTCTACACCAGTGCAGAGTGATGGACTATACTAATGGATCATTCCAGTTAAAGTCCATTCGTTCACTTACATTGTGAATCATAGTTTGCATTGGATATATCAGCATCCTGGCCAGGGGTAATGGTTCTTTAGTGTCTTTTACACATGCTTATGAACCAATAATGGGTTCCGTCTGGTACTGAGAGTACCAGATGGGTTTGCTGTGGTAGTTTTAGCCAGCCTTTTTTAAGAGATGACCCAAGAGACATCAAAGCAGGGTGGAGAGGGGAGGGACATTTCAGGCTTCTTGGAATCTTTAGCCAGTAATCTTGGAAGATTGGATCTTTTCATGTTTTCTCAAGAGGGTGTGTTTTGAACTTGCTTTACCAGCTTCTTATAAGAAATTGTAGTATTTGAACTTATCAGCAAATGGTTGATATGGGCTTCCAGTCGTAGTCCTTGCCTAATGGTCAGGAATTTCGAGGGTGTGGGTGTTGGACAACCTTGGGTTCCACCTCACCGTTGCAACACCTTCAATAGTTATTGTGTCCCAAACCATACCTATATCCAACTCTCATCGGGAGACAGTCTTGTTTCAGCTTGATTCCTATCTTTCTTGAATCATTAGGATGGTCCAGCCTCCATTGAGATCCATTGAGATCTCAAGTGTCTTCTGAATTTTAGACGTATGTTATGTCCCTCTTATCCAGGCTGCGATTCATGGCACTGTACTAGTTTCTCTGCTAAGCAGTCTCGGAAATGGCTAGATACATGCCTCAAGAAGCCATCAGCATTTGCCATAAGCTTCGTCTCAACTAGAGGATAGTAATTATCTATCTATTTGTATCCCCGAGTTCGGCTGCTGCTGCCGTTTTGTTGAAGTTGAAGAATTACGTGGGACATATTATTGAATGATGTCTTATTGAAGTCGGCTAAGCTCACTCCTCTGGTCTTTGCCATGTCCTGCTCTGAGATTTGGGTTCATGGGTTCTTGAGGTCGAACTGTACTTCTACAGATGGTTATTTATTCAACTGGCCTTGCCACTGGCATCACGGTGGTTTTTGGGGTCATTTATTCTTCATCCTCTGCTAGTAGGCTGCTCTGGTCTTTACTCCTGATCACCTCTCATGTACAGTATGTGGTCCCTCCCCATGTATTTGACCCGGGTGTTCGAGTTACTATTATATATATGGGTAGCCATTTCAAGAAATATCCCAGGGCTAAAATATACATCTAATAAATAATATATATAATATATATATAATATATATATATATATAAGAAATATCCCCTGGGCTACAGAAAAGGGTGTTTACATAGTGAAACACTTTCTGAAGTGCCTCAGAAGTGTCAGCTCTGTCCTTTACATCCCCTTTTTTCTGAACTTGCTTGGGTGATCTGAGCTTCAAGTGGAGGTTACTGGCACTGCTGATACAGCAGAGGGAACTCTGATTCTTAAAAAATGTTCCAAAAAGGAGAAAGAAAAGAAAAGAAACAAGATGGATGACATTAGTAGTAAAAAGAGCGTTGCTAACTAAACGGAACCTCTGGAGACGGTATAAATCCACGATGAACATCATGGATTATGAAATATATAAAAAGGCCAGAAAATGCTACCCAGAAAATCAGATTTGCCAAAAGAAACTGCGAAAGAAAAGTTACCCAAAACATAAAGGAGGATCCAAAATCATTTTATGCACATATACAAAGTAAAACCCAAAGGACTCTGTAGGACCCCTAAAAGATGAGACTAACCAAGTTATATTGGATAATAACAGGGCAGCAAACACTCTGAATGAGTACTTTACATCGTGTTCACACTAGAAAGATTGAACGGCATCCCATCACCCACACAAATGTTTGAAGGAGGTGAAGAGTAATAAATAACTTGTGGTTACACAATAACTTGTGTAATATCCACAAAGAATATTACATGCGATATTACACCCATTACATGGGACACAATCAGGAAGAATCATTGACAAACTAAAAGACTCAAAAGCCTTATGTGTGGATGGATTTCAATCCAAAGTCGTAAAGGAACTGACAGATGCACTATGCATATCACTGTTACTCCTTTTCAGAAAATCCCTGGACCAATAGTTAGTTCCCCCTGGATTGGAAATATGCAGATGTTACCTCTATTTTCAAAAAAGGCAGAAAGAGCTTGGCAGTAAACTACCGTCTGATCAGCTTGACATCACACATCTGGAAGCTCATGGAGAGAATCGTAAGGGAGTACGACGGATCATACAACATCTCATAGTCATACAATATACATCTCATCAAATCATACATCTCACAGGGAACAATCTTGTAAAATCAACGCAACATGGGTTTGTTAAAAACAGATCATGCCTTACAAACCTGCTCATATTTCTGGAAACGGTAACCGGCTATTCAAACAAAGGACTTCTGGTAGATGTAGATTACATGGACTTTGCTAATGCTTTTGACAAGGTACCACATAAAAGACTGGCAAGGAAATTACAGGCACATGGAATAAATGGGAGAACATTGGAATACATAAAACAATGGTTAAACATAGAAAACAAAGGGTCATGCTAAATGGGAATGAATCCGACTGGGGAAATGTGCTGAGTGGGGTGTCACAAGGGTCCATTTTGGGGCCAACTCTTGTGGTCATATTCATCATTGAAATACATAAGAATATTACAATCATCAAATTGCAGATGACACTAAGATCTATGGTAAACTGGGAAATGAAGGAGATATTGAGACCTTAAAAAGGTCTACATGAACTCCACAAATGGTCAGATGACTAGCAAATGTTTTTTAATGTCGATAAATACAAGACCTTGCAGGTGGGGCATACCAATCCACGTCACAACTACCAAATTAACAGCACTACCTTACAACAGATAGATGAAGAAAAGGACCTTGGAGTCAGAATCCATCATTCACTAAAAGTTGCACAACAAGTGGGAGCGGCAGTAAAAAAAAAAAAACCTAACCAAACCCTGGGAAGTCAAGCGTACCTTTACCTTTAAGGAACAGAAGGTAGTCATTCAATTGAATAGTTTCTGGTGCGCCCCCACCTGGATTATTGCATCCAGGCATGGCGATCTCATTTTTAGAAACACAGCTGCTCTGGAGACGGTGCAAAATACTTGGCAACAAAAATCACCCCACAATGATTGCAGTCACTGAGACTGAAAACAGATGCTTTTTCACCCATAGGGTTGTAAACCCGTGGAATCGCCTACCCGCCGAAGCCGTATACACCAAAACTATACTGGGTTATAAAATACAGCTGGAAAAGATCTTCAGGGCAAATGGGAAGGGGGGGGGGGGACCTTTGACAAACCGCCGGCTTTCTGTCCTCGTCGAGGCCACTAGTATTAAAGGCCCTTAGGTAAATTCAAGTAACCCTTAAAATTAACTACCATGTCATTCTTATGTGTATGTGTAAATAATAATGATAAAATCCGTAGAAACCATGATGAGGGTTCGAACCTATGCAGTGGGTGTTCCCACTCACACAGTCTAGATGACTAGACCATGACATGGTACAAGGATTGCAATCTGGAGTTCTACTGAACACACACACAAGGATTTCCCCGAGGATTCCACTGAAGCCGGACCAGGGCTTTCACACAGTCCTGCCATGCACTCTGGCTGTTGTCTAGGACTGTTCTACCTGACGCTCCTCTTTCAATACACAGAGTAATCACACTAACGTGATGTATCATTGAGAAAATCCGTAGGATTTTGTTCGAACCCTCATCATGATGAGCATAAGTTCAAACCCTCATCACGATGAGCGTAAGTTCAAACCCTCATCGCGATGAGCACAAGTTCAAACCCTCATCACGGCTCCTACGGATTTTCTCATTGATGCAGTCACGTTAATGTGATTACTGTGTAATAATAATAATAATAATAATAATAATACAAAATTAAATACATTAATTTTATTAGGTTCAAGTTGACAAAAATGCCAGCAATCCAAAATACAGTATTTGTTTTCAAGTAGGTTTTGCAAATGTATGAGATAAACAGTCAGAATTCTGAGTGCAAACAAAATTTGTTTTAATAATCACGAATGTATTAAAAATAATTTCCAAGGATTAGTTTCCTACATTACCTGCAATTTGATAAACATATATAAAATGATTACATATAATGTTCTAGGTTAAAGGATTCATCCATCATCTTAGCATGAATAATTAGCTACCATCTACAGTTTCTTTATATTAGAAAGTAACATTCTAATTCATTTAAATTCAGAAAATTTTTCATAGGCATTTCATACTGTAGTTTAATAATTTCAGTTACTTCTAGGATATTAATGTACATAGTGCCGTTTCCAAAAGAATAACTCATTGAGTTGACTTAAGCATTGAAGAACTCCTAGTTTACTGGGAATTTAAAATAAATAAATAATAATATATATATATATATATATATATATATATATATATATATATATATATATATATATATATATATATATATATATATATATATAATTACTAGGGGGTACATAATACTTGTACCCCCTATTACTGTTTTACAGGAACTTCTTTTTGACGGCTCATAAAACAGAGGAAAGTGTCCTGAAAGATGTTATTAATAGGAACGTTATCCCTACAGACAAAAATCAGAAGATACAATTGCCAATTTACTACAAAAACAAGAAAACGGCCAACCTACTCATGAAGAACTCTCCAGACACCAAACAGGACAGCAGGAAAGAAACCAACATGTTTGCCTTCACATGCCCACTTGGGGACTGTCAGCCTCAAAGAGCTCGGTATATAGGCAAGACAACAATGTCTCTTTCTAGGCAATTTACAATGCACAAACAACAGGGGCTCCATCAAGGAGCATATAACACAATAATCTCCTCACACAATCAGACCATCACCAGAGAAATCTTAACAAGAAACACAGACTGTTAGCTAGGAGTTCGATGAACAAATCAGCCCACAATGACTTATTCATTTGGAAATGGCATTATGACACACAGCAAATATTATCCTAGAAATAAATCAAATTATTAAAACACAGTACACTATGCTGAAATCAAATTATCAGTTCCGATGCATAAACATTTCTCAGTAAGCAAAGGTGGTCACATACCATGCAATTTATTAATTTCAAAGGAAAACCTCATACTGTATACCTAAAACTTGTGCGCACGCACGCACACGCACACACACACACACATGCACACGCACACATGCACGCACACACACACGCACGCACACACACACGCACGCACGCACATGCTTCATTCAGATGATTCATTAGCTGCAAAAATACTAACATAATTCAGAGCATATACAAACTTTTTTTTTTATCATGAATATCTATTCAAAGTTAAAAGCTGAAACATGAACACCAGTTCCAGCTAAACCTTAAAGTAACACTCGGGTGACATACCTTAAAGCTATGGCCAAAGTCTAATGATACATTTTCTTTATGATATTGTGTTATCATCTGCTAAACAAATTATATTACATAATATAAAATTGATTATGATCATCATAATCATTTATACCCCATATACAGTATTTGACAGTTGGTCCAAGTCTGTTTCTGGAGCCGTGTAAAATATATTTTCTTGTCGAGATTGGGAGTAAAAATATTTATGAAACAAATAAATAAATTATTTATACACACACATGCATACAAACTCACAATAGAAAGAATACCCAGTGGTATCTGGGTCAGTTGGTCCCCTCCCTCCCTCTCACACACACAAAAAACATGTAATATTAAAAACAAAAACAAAAAGCTCAGGAAAATAACACCATGATTTCAAACTTAATGAAAATCTCTGGATGTAAGAGCCAATATTTCTCAAAGAGTGGGAGGGTGGAAATGTTTTTGACGAACCCATGCTAGACACCTACTCTGAAAAATTGGGTGAGGCTAGGGCCAAGTACTTGACCGCCAGCCTTGGATAGTCATTTTATATATAGAGATATAGGAGAGAAAGGCTGCAGGAACACACAAGCCATAAAAATCACTTAAAAACTATAAATCACCCGACTAGGATTCGAACCCATGTGACGTCCAAAATAACTGCTAAACGTACACGGTACTGTGATCACCGGTCGACGATCAATTCATGCAGTGGTCACGGTACTGTGTATGTTTAGGGGTGATCCTGGACGTCCTGGGGATCCAATCCTGGCCGTGTCATTTAGAGTCCTAAGCGATATATATACAAATTATCTGTTCAAGGTTGGAAGCCAGATGCTTGGACCTAGTCTTATCCATTTTTTTCGTAAGATAACACACAGGGACTGACACATAAGATGACTCATGGGACTGTCATCGGTGGCAACAGAGCCTTAGCTCTTATTATGAATCCCAGCAACTCATATGACGATTGAAATGTGGGTTTTGTTTTCCAGAGTTTTTCAACAGTTTTCAGCCTGTTCAAAAAAAAATCCAACTTAGAAAATAATCAGAATGTTTATTAATAATGTTAGAACGTTGTATCAAAGTAACAATTGTAAAAATAATGTGCGTTTGCTGGGATTGCTTGTTCAGAGAGAGAGAGAGAGAGAGAGAGAGAGAGAGAGAGAGAGAGAGAGAGAGAGAGAGAGAGAGAGAGAGAGAGAGAGAGAGAGAGAGAGAGAGAAGGGGGGGGGAAGAAAAAGGGGTAGAGGGAAGAAGAGATTCTGAGGGGGGGATGCTGAGGGAGAAAAGGGAGGAGTGAGAGGGCGGGATGCTGGGGGAGAAAGGGGAGGAGTGAGAAAGGGGGAAAAGAGAAGTGTGGGTAAGAAGGGGGAAAGAGCTGGAAAGAGAGGATGGAGGGACCCAGGCACAGCCAGGTCCCCCATTTAGAGTATAAGAATAACCACAGTGAAAATTTAAATTAGTTTGAGCACATCATTTCCTCTCAGGACCTCGTCAGAAACAAGCACAAGTTGGCACTGCAAGGGGCCAGAGCAGGAAGAATAGAATAAATTCACATTTGCAACATAACTAGAAAATATAACACATACAATTGGCACAGTCCAAACATTAATTTAACCTTTGATAAATAAACAAATACAAGAGAGAGTCTCATATATGTTGACTTATGACACACAGCAAATAAGGAGGGGAAATTCATGATATATGTATGTGGGAGTGTGTGGGATACCTAATAGCTGATTTTCCCAATAAATCAAATTTCCTTAAACCTTTAGTTTTTAATCAATTTATCATGTTAAATTGATTTAACATTTAAAATTGATAGCAGATTAAAATTGATTTAAAGTAAAAATCAAATAAATAATATAAACATATGTTCCTAGTCTCTGCCAATTGTAGGCAGAGACCTTACATAAAGACCTAAAATAGTATTAATGTAACAAAATATAATAAACACAAACACACTACACATGCACTGCCTATAAAGTGTGTGTGTCTGTCTCGGGCCATTCTTAGGCAAAATGAGTAATGAACAGTCAGCCACTCTGGTTAAACACCTAGATATTTATCTAGATTTTTGTCATGTTCTGAAAGCATGCTACTGTTCCAAAAATAATCTGCTTGTAAACTGTCAAGTAAACCTTTGTTTTGAACTGTGACTATTCACTAATCTTAACTTTATTGTATTATAAATCGTTGGTTTACAATATGAAAATTTTATGCTTAACTCGTTTTCTTTGAAAGTCTGAAGAATTTGGATTTCTGTAAATAAAATTCTAGGAGATACTCATATAGCTTTCGAATTTCACATTTCTTGTTTCAGAATGATATACCATATTAATGTAACCAAACCTAACTTGACATGGAGTAGATAACAGAACTAATTATGTAGTGGTTTTGAAGTGTTAACCTCCAGGGTACCACCTCCCTGAGGACAGGTTGGATTATGTTTGACATACTCAATATCCAGAATTACCTAACAAGACGAACTTCTTTAAACATCTTGCCATTTATAATTTTGTTAGCTTTGCACTGATCAATATTTTCTGTTTAATGAAGAAATTGTAATTCTTTAAAATTTTAACCAAAACTTAGAAACCTGACCTCACCTAAATTTGCCTGTTATGTATTGACTGTAAATGTAGACAGTATAGGCCTTACTAATTTATTAAATTAGTATAATATGGTAATTTCTTTAGGGCGCACTATTTTTTTGCATTACTATTAGAATATATATAAAATCACTTGGGCTAATAGGAAACTAGAGATCCTGCTTGCTTTGTCAAGTTCTGCAATTCTGACTATTAGGTGTGACATGTTTTATATACATTATACTGTACAGTTCCTAGATATGTGTACATATATGTATGTGTGCATATAAATAATATACAGTATATTCAGTTCTATGTCATAACTAAGGAAGTTATAGTGCAATGTATCTTAAATCCACAAAGAACACATTTCAAAATAAAGAAACTGTACATGTCAAAACTCCTTTGAGAGATTTCCTTCAAATATATTTATTTTTGCTAACACCACCACAATGAAATGTTTTCAAATTTTCCTTTATATACAAATACAACAGTAATGGTTGCAGCCATAAATGTGTTCTCTTTGGACAGAAGGAATAATTCACTTTTAAAGCGAGTTTATAGTTAACATTTTGCAGGTTTTGGCACTGTCAAGGTAGCACTACCTGCTGTGTCAATTTCCTTTACTAGAAGAACAACACATTTACTAATATTATCATTGTTCATAAAAATGTAACATAGCCACAGACTCGACACAGAAACTACCTATGTTTAGCTTCCTTATATAACTGGTAACTACTAGTAGTAAAACACAAATAAGCACAGCCAAGTGGGCCAGCTCGTGCCTGGAAATGCCAGGACTGTCTGCTGGAAAGAGGCAGGCTGATCAGCACCTCTTGCTTCACCAGTTGCTACTGGTGGGAATGTTGCAGGATAATGCAGTTTGGTCCATTTGACCCCTCAAGATGCCAGGAAGAAACACTCCACGAGGGAGGGCAGGAGGGGGGGGTTTCTTTCACATCCGCCCTGTTTTCTAGCATTCTCGGCAGGACTACATGAGGTCACTTAAGCACAAGGAAGGCGGAAGGGGGGTGTTAAGACCCAGACGACTGTTCTTGACCGCCTTCAGCACCTCCACTGCTCCCAGCTGCTGCACTTCCTCCCACAGCGCCACCATCTCCACCGGAATCTGTAAAGATGATGCCATTTAACGTGACTACCTAGTCATGGTATTGAGACCATAATACTATAATATAAATTCAAAAGACTTTGAAGGCTCTATTACAAAATAAAATCAACTATATTTAATAAGACACGTTAAATTGTTAGTATATAGCATGTTATCAAGTGACAGTAAAATACTGGCATGGATTAACTAAAGAGTGTCTCCACTGTATGAGGTATGGCGAAAAGATAAAAACTGCATAATGTATTATACTGTTAATTTACACAACGTCTCGCACCTATAAAGTTCATTCTCAAGTGAGGAATGACAAGACATGACGACTATTGATGAAGATTAAGCCACCCAAGAGACATGAGGAAATATTCGATTTATAAGGCTGGGAAGTCAGTGTGGGCATACAAAATAATGTCAGGTGAGTAGCCAAAGAAATAAGGAGTAGGGGGAAAGTGAGGCAATATGGGCCAATAAACTAAACATACAAAGTGATGTCAGGTGATAAGGTAATGAGAGCTTGGGTGATTGAAGTGGGCATGACGTTTTGGGCAGTGACGTCATAGTTGGGTAGTCCGCGTTTCGGTCTTGCTCTCACACTCATGGTGGGGAGAGTGAATACTTCTGTTACTTAAGTACTTATGGCGTGTTGTTCTGTTTTTGAGTGCAAGGCTTCAAGAATTTGTATCTTGGGCTTTATCAACTACACAAGTGCTCTTATTCAACATTTACCTTCTTAGGATGATAGTCATGGGGCATCTCATGGGATTTTTAGGGTCACCGGATTGAAGATGACAGGTTAAACAGATACTATTATACAGTAACTATGACTCCTCAGACATTTTGAACCCAGACCGCTTTACTCTCAAATGTAAACAAATAAGTTATTTCATAAAATCACTGAATATTATTGGGTTACTGTGAGAATATGGTTTCTCAAGAGTCTCCCACAGCTGATTTGAATGCCTCATTGCAGTGCACAGACAGTGCACTGATCTTGTGCACAAGTCCTATTTGTTAACCCTGGATAGTGACCTGGCATGTTGGGTATCCTCCAGAATGCCCACTTAACCAGGAACACTTTCATAATACGGAGGCCGCCGTATGTCCAGGCAGGAGCATACTTGCCACCAAGGGTCAGTGAGTACATTGGCTGGAGCCAGCGTGAGAGTAGAGGGGAGACGCCAACGACCGTCTGACCTCTGGGGTCAACCGGCGCGATGAAGAATAACAGCTATGACCTGGTCATGACGTGTTCATGACGTCACTTCTCCTACCTGATCATCGAACGGTCATTATGATTGGTTCCCGCCCATTTGCTTCAATGCTATTGGTCAAATTGTAACTCTTTTTGTGTTGTGTGCCACGAGATGTCCGGCAGCCCTTGTAGAGTATTCCCGTGAGGGAGACCTTACCCAGAGGACGTGTAGCATGTTCTGTCTATCGGCCAATAGACTGAACACCGTCTATTCCTCACCGCCAAGTTAACTCAGCGTCTTTGCGATATACCGCACACTCGCCCAGAATCACAAGTGTGAATATATTGTTCAGAAGCCTAAAGTGACAAATCTCCAGAGTGAAACAGACTGGTATCAGGTAACCCCTGGTGACAAAGATCGTTGTGAGTGACTTAGAAGTGAACTAAGGCAGTGCCGCCGCCTAAGTAATCTGTGTGTGACTTTACCACAGTGTACCTGTACCACAGTGTACAGTGTAGTGCATGGTACCATATAACCTGCAGCCGCCGCCGCCCTCACTGTACCACTGTGACGTCACCACCCTTACTCGCCACCAGTGCCAAGAGTGTGTGCGTGTGTCTGTACGCCCCTACTGCGAGTACCCTCCGTGTCTACCAGCGAAACCAGCTAGTCAGGCCACCTACGAGTTCTTGCATAAATGTGTCTGAGTGAGTAAGGAAAGGTACCTTATCTGTAAGTACAAGATCTTGTCATTGTTTATTGTGTCTGTGTTGATCTGAGGTATCAACCACAGTTATCACCTTCTCATACCTGTCACAGGTCACAGGTGAATCGACGGTGTATGTGTGTTATCTGTGTGGTATCACGGCATTTCACTCGTCTGTGAATGTGAGCTTCACATACACCACACATTTAGTTATTGTGTGACATTATTATTGTGCATGTTATTGCCTGTCCCATTGACAGTGTTTATTGCATATCATCATTACCCGAGTATCCGGTTGGAACTCTTGTGATCCCTTTGTATACCGGCAGTTAGGTTGCCGTGTTAATGATTGGCTGTCAACTTGTGTTAAGTTAGGTGTTCTCCACGAGTGGATACGAGTCGATTAGCCAGACGTCAAGAGTCTCGCTAATACAATCATAGCCTTTCTGACGCCAATCTAAAGTAAATCAAGCACCCTTTGTATTAGTGGTTAAGTTAGTAAATAAACTACTGTTAAGCTTTATGCGGTGTTTCCGTTGAACCACTTCTGAATACTGCAAATCAATTACTCAAGTCTTCAGCTCCAGGTGTCTTCAACACCGAGTTGCCTATATTCACTAAACTATAAATGTGATGAGGACCCTGGGAGTCCCTTAAAGTGTTAAATCATTGAAGAGATTCCAACGATCAACGTGGAGCAGGACCAGGTGAGGCTAGTCTGAGAAGAGACCCTCAAGGACTCTAACTCGACCTTGCTCCCAGGCCCTGTACGGTTGCTCTCGTATTTTCTATTCTGCTAATTCCGACAGTATCGTGAAGCGTCTGCCACATGTACATTGACGACGTACGCATTGCAGTCGTGAAAGCAAAAAAGAAAACCCCACAGTTACAAATAAGCGCAACCCAATAATATTCAGTGATTTTATGAAATAACTTGGCCCACAATCAAGTCCACTCCGGGCTCACCATAGCCTGTGCTACTTGGAACTTTTTGTTCAGAGTAGCCGAATCTAAAAAATATCAACTGGGACCAGAACACACCACTCTCATTCCTGGGTCATGAAACCTGTGCAGGTAAGTCCCTTGACCAACATTTTTTTTAACAATGTCTGCTGGAAAGAGGCAGGCTGATCAGCACCTCTTGCTTCACCAGTTGCTACTGGTGGGAATGTTGCAGGATAATGCAGTTTGGTCCATTTGACCCCTCAAGATGCCAGGAAGGAAACACTCCACGAGGGAGGGCAGGAGGGGGTGGTTTCTTTCACACCCTCCCTCGTGTTGTGATCATGGTACCAGTGCTGTTGGTGGCGAGACCCCTGGTGGGCATGATTCGAATCCTCGGAGAGGTCATAGAGTTCTAGCGATTATACATGTTTATGTATTTACCTAAGTGTAATTACTTAAGAATAGTTGCGAGATGAAAGCTATGCTCATGGTGTTCCGTCTTCCCAGCATGTTATATAATGCACCTAGCTACGTGACATATTCCAAGTTTTCCGTCATACCTGCTCGCACTCTGGGGCTGGCATTGATGTCCCCCTCGCACTCTGGGGCTGGCACTGATGTCCACCTCGCACTCTGGGACAGGCAATGATGTCCCCCTCGCACTCTGGGACAGGCAATGATGTCCCCCCTCGCACTCTGGGGCAGGCAATGATGTCCCCCTCGCACTCTGGGACAGGCAATGATGTCCCCCTCGCACTCTGGGACAGGCAATGATGTCCCCCTCGCACTCTGGGACAGGCAATGATGTCCCCCTCGCACTCTGGGGCATGCAATGATGTCCCCCCCCTCGCACTCTGGGGCATGCAATGATGTCCCCCTCGCACTCTGGGGCAGGCAATGATGTCCCCCCCCCTCGCACGCTGGGGCAGGCAATGATGTCCCCCCCCCTCGCCCTCTGGGGCAGGCAATGATGTCCCCCCCCCCTCGCACTCTGGGGCAGACAATAATGTCCCCCCCCCTCGCCCTCTGGGGCAGGCAATGATGTCCCCCCCCCCTCGCACTCTGGGGCAGACAATAATGTCCCCCCCCCTCGCACTCTGGGGCAGGCAATGATGTCCCCCCCCTCGCACTCTGGGGCAGGCAATGATGTCCCCCCCCCGCACTCTGGGGCAGGCAATGATGTCCCCCCCCCCGCACTCTGGGGCAGGCAATGATGTCCCCCCCCCCTCGCACTCTGGGGCAGACAATAATGTCCCCCCCCCCCTCGCCCTCTGGGGCAGGCAATGATGTCCCCCCCCCTCGCACTCTGGGGCAGACAATAATGTCCCCCCCCTCGCACTCTGGGGCAGGCAATGATGTCCCCCCCCCCGCACTCTGGGGCAGGCAATGATGTCCCCCCCCCTCGCACTCTGGGGCAGGCAATGATGTCCCCCCCCCCTCGCACTCTGGGGCAGGCAATGATGTCCCCCCCCCCCGCACTCTGGGGCAGGCAATGATGTCCCCCCCCCCCGCACTCTGGGGCAGGCAATGATGTCCCCCCCCCCCCGCACTCTGGGGCAGGCAATGATGTCCCCCCCCCCCGCACTCTGGGGCAGGCAATGATGTCCCCCCCCCGCACTCTGGGGCAGGCAATGATGTCCCCCCCCCCTCGCACTCTGGGGCAGACAATAATGTCCCCCCCCCCCTCGCCCTCTGGGGCAGGCAATGATGTCCCCCCCCCTCGCACTCTGGGGCAGACAATAATGTCCCCCCCCTCGCCCTCTGGGGCAGGCAATGATGTCCCCCCCCCGCACTCTGGGGCAGGCAATGATGTCCCCCCCCCGCACTCTGGGGCAGGCAATGATGTCCCCCCCCCCGCACTCTGGGGCAGGCAATGATGTCCCCCCCCCCGCACTCTGGGGCAGGCAATGATGTCCCCCCCCCCTCGCACTCTGGGGCAGACAATAATGTCCCCCCCCCTCGCCCTCTGGGGCAGGCAATGATGTCCCCCCCCCTCGCACTCTGGGGCAGACAATAATGTCCCCCCCCCTCGCACTCTGGGGCAGGCAATGATGTCCCCCCCCCGCACTCTGGGGCAGGCAATGATGTCCCCCCCCCCCTCGCACTCTGGGACAGGCAATGATGTCCCCCCCCCCTCGCACTCTGGGGCAGACAATAATGTCCCCCCCCCCTCGCCCTCTGGGGCAGGCAATGATGTCCCCCCCCCCTCGCACTCTGGGGCAGACAATAATGTCCCCCCCCCTCGCACTCTGGGGCAGGCAATGATGTCCCCCCCCCCGCACTCTGGGGCAGGCAATGATGTCCCCCCCCTCGCACTCTGGGGCAGGCAATGATGTCCCCCCCCCCTCGCACTCTGGGGCAGACAATAATGTCCCCCCCCCTCGCACTCTGGGGCAGGCAATGATGTCCCCCCCCCCGCACTCTGGGGCAGGCAATGATGTCCCCCCCCCCTCGCACTCTGGGGCAGGCAATGATGTCCCCCCCCCCTCGCACTCTGGGGCAGACAATAATGTCCCCCCCCCGCACTCTGGGGCAGGCAATGATGTCCCCCCCCGCACTCTGGGGCAGGCAATGATGTCCCCCCCCCCCGCACTCTGGGGCAGGCAATGATGTCCCCCCCCCTCGCACTCTGGGGCAGACAATAATGTCCCCCCCCCTCGCACTCTGGGGCAGGCAATGATGTCCCCCCCCCCTCGCACTCTGGGGCAGACAATGATGTCCCCCCCCCGCACTCTGGGGCAGGCAATGATGTCCCCCCCCCTCGCACTCTGGGGCAGGCAATGATGTCCCCCCCCCCCGCACTCTGGGGCAGGCAATGATGTCCCCCCCCCCCCCGCACTCTGGGGCAGGCAATGATGTCCCCCCCCCCGCACTCTGGGGCAGGCAATGATGTCCCCCCCCCCCTCGCACTCTGGGGCAGACAATAATGTCCCCCCCCCTCGCCCTCTGGGGCAGGCAATGATGTCCCCCCCCCCCGCACTCTGGGGCAGGCAATGATGTCCCCCCCCCCCCGCACTCTGGGGCAGGCAATGATGTCCCCCCCCCCTCGCACTCTGGGGCAGACAATAATGTCCCCCCCCCTCGCCCTCTGGGGCAGGCAATGATGTCCCCCCCCCCTCGCACTCTGGGGCAGACAATAATGTCCCCCCCCCCCTCGCACTCTGGGGCAGGCAATGATGTCCCCCCCCCCCCGCACTCTGGGGCAGGCAATGATGTCCCCCCCCTCGCACTCTGGGGCAGGCAATAATGTCCCCCCCCCTCGCACTCTGGGGCAGGCAATGATGTCCCCCCCCCGCACTCTGGGGCAGGCAATGATGTCCCCCCCCCCGCACTCTGGGGCAGGCAATGATGTCCCCCCCCCGCACTCTGGGGCAGGCAATGATGTCCCCCCCCCGCACTCTGGGGCAGGCAATGATGTCCCCCCCCCTCGCACTCTGGGGCAGGCAATGATGTCCCCCCCCCCCCCGCACTCTGGGGCAGGCAATGATGTCCCCCCCCCCCGCACTCTGGGGCAGGCAATGATGTCCCCCCCCCCCGCACTCTGGGGCAGGCAATAATGTCCCCCCCCCCCTCGCACTCTGGGGCAGGCAATGATGTCCGCACCTTCTGCTCCCATGAATACAAACCGGAATATAACTTGAAGGGCAAGCCCATAAGAGTGGAGAAAATGATGCAAGGACTACCTGAACAGGTGAGCTTCTCCAGGGCCTCTGGCAGGTCAGCCGTGGAGGTGGAGGCGTGGGAGGAGAGGATGTCTGGCAGGGCGTTTCTTCGGCCTGTTCGCCCCGTGGCGATGAACTCCGTGGTCGCATCTCCCGTACCATCTCGTGCCCCCTCCATCACACACAGCATCCTACACCTGCAAGTATCGCACTCTCTTACACTCTCATTCATCATTATGGACATTATTGTATGCACCGTCAATGGGTATCTGAATGGAGTGATACAGGTAACACAAATACACACTATAAAATACAACACCATTGAATGGAATGCACACACTGTCTAAAATATTAATGGAGGATAATATATTAAATTCAAGATAAATAAGATGGTGGCACCATATTGTTGAGTTGTGAACAAAGTTAAGTCAGGAGTTTATTTAGGTCTCTTCACAGGGTTACTGTATAAATTACATGGTCTTGAAGAATGGAGACTTTCCTTGGTATATTTATTACATCTCAAAAGTTTGCTAAAGATATAAGAGTTCCAACACTAGGAAAACTTGGGAGATGTAACGACACGAATATTAAGCAGTCGATGAGTCACAGGAACGTGACTGAAGCTTCTGATGTGTGTGTGGTCTGGTCATCACAGGAATATTATATTAGAAAATTAAAGCGACCAACAAAAAATAATGGATGGTAAAACTGGTCAGAGCAACCTTCAGTTCTTCAAGACCAATAGCGAACATGCAGCATACTTCTCCAGACATCTTTGAAGCACAGGAGACGGGGAAAGTGCAGTAGACTTGTTAGCCTGTGCGATTACTTCACCTGTTATATCTCGGTGGCTCCAGCTAAGCTATGTTCCCTTCTACTCTACTGTCTTTGAAAACGCAGTCAAGAAAATGGATCTCTTAAATTAATAAATACTGTAAAATATACTTGGGAGAGCAAATTTTTTAACTTCCTTCTCAAATGAAGAGGAATGTAAGAAATACAGCGAAGATTCGTGTTACAATAATTGATCTCAACATTTCTGTTAGATTCAGTAACATGTATAAAGGGGGTACCACCTCTGGCGCAATTGTGGGGACCCATAGCCTCGAAGATGAGAGTAAAAAGCTATTCAGATAACTTGCAGATTATCTCTGAACACTTGTATAGTTTCTTCTACCACCCCCTACTTTTTATTATTTTATACAATGTGATCTGTTTATCTTATTATATTATGTTACAGTTTACAGGAAACTCGTATATAGCCTTCACTTTTCGAAAACCTCATTCAGCTCTGCCGAGGTGGGATGTGCGCGCAAAATAGATCCAGCATTTCCTTTCTGGATCGCGACACTGAATTGCTGGAACAGGAAACTGACCACTCTAGGGTCTCCGGTTTGCGTAATGAGTTCCTCACCCATGGCCATCATAAACTTAAATGCACATTTACCCCAGACACACAGGGGTCTCGGCCTATTAGCACGATTACACTGTTCTAGGACCCAGTTCTGATTAGTTCTGCCCGAAACGCTGCGCGTACTAGTGGCTTTACAAGATTGTAATTACTATCCTATGTATCCTCACAATCCCAATGTACCTTCTTGTATATAAATAAAATAAAATAAAAATAAAGTTGTCTAGGCCTCCCTGAAGGTGGCAGACTCCCTCAGCTCTACTTTACTGTAGGTAGATATCAAGCAATGTAGATGCACCAGTATTCCTGTGTAGATGCACCAGTCCCACACTCCTTGTTTACCTTCCCTCCTTAGTTGCAACGTAGCTCCATCTGAGTGCTAGGTGTGCCACACTTGCTAGGTGTGCCACCTTATAGGGTCCTTTCGTGCTGGGCACTTGGCTATAGTCAAACTTTTCTTAGTGATGCCATTGACTGCGGTTCTGTCACTCGACATTTTATATAACCCTCTAATCTTGAGAAGATTAAGATCCATGAACATAGTATTGAATAATGGAAGGGACATGATTGAATGGGGGATAGGCTATTCACTAATTCTTGGAATGTACTACACATACATTGTTCTTTACATAATTTTATACCCATCACAAATCTTACCAATTATAAAGTTATTTAATTCATATAATCCTGAACTTTCATTCATATTACTTCACAACTTTATATAAATGAAGATTAAATATTTCTTTCAGTAACTGATTTACACTCCATTCTACGCGAATTATTCCAGTTAATTGAATGATTACAATCTCGGGTGCAGGGACTATAAAAGCCTAAGTCCATTGTATCTCTGTCTGTATTCCTTGACTGTGTCGAAACACGAAAACACTCCGAATTTTAGTTTCATCTTTTCTCCCCTCTTCATCTCCCCCCCCCACTGGGAAGTCAGTGTAGCATATAAAATTATGTCAGGTGAATAGCCAAGAAATACCTCTATAAACCCTTCTACCTCCTTCCCTTGGTCCCCCTTTCGTTGTCCTCCCTTTGGTCCCCCTTTCGTTGTCCTCCCTTTGGTCCCCCTTTCGTTGTCACACTAATCCTGTCTCCTGAAGCATACATCAAAGGAATAACATCTGCGGCATATGCGAGGCTGGCTAACATCAGAACAGCGTTCAGGAACCTGTGTAAGGAATCATTCAGAACCTTGTATACCACATATGTAAGACCAATTCTAGAGTATGCGGCCCCAACATGGAGCCCTGTACCTTGTCAAGCACATGGCGAAACTTGAAAAAAAAATCAGAGATATGCCACTAGGCTAGTCTCAGAACTAAGAGGCACGAGTTACGAAGAAAGGCTGCGAGAAATGCACCTCACGACACTAGAAGACAGAAGAGTAAGGAGAGACATGATCACTACCTACAAAATTTTCAGGAATTGACAGGGTAGATAAAGATAAACTGTTTAACACGGGTGGTACGCGAACAAGGGGACACGTGGAAACCGAGTACCCAAATGAGTCACAGGGACGTTAGAAAGAACTTTTTCAGTGTCAGAGTAGTTAACAGATGGGATGCATTAGGTAGTGATGTGGTGGAGGCTGACTCCATACACAGTTTCAAATGTAGATATGATAGAGCCCAGTAGGCTCAGGAATTTGTACATCAGTTGATTGACAGTTGAGAGTCGGGACCAAAGAGCCAGAGCTCAACCCCCACAAGCACAATTAGGTGAGTACACACACACACACACACACACACCCAGGAAGCAGCCCGTAGCATCTGTAACTCCCAGGTACCTATTTACTGCTAGGTTAACAGGGGCATGAGGGTGAAAAAAAACTTTGCCCATTTGTTTCCGCCTCCGCCGGGGATCGATCCCCTAGATCCACTAATTTTCACTAAATTAGCAGGATTGACCTGCTAATGTGAAAATATATATCTGAAGTGGTTTTGAATCCCACAATACAGCGCAGCTTGAGAATAGGAGTACAGTAATGGGCCAGGAAATCGGACAGAACGGTTTGTAATGGTTTTTCAAAATTGTAATATCAGATTTTGAGCATACAATGTCTGACTTTGATATTAAACAATAATTTATGACCAGCTGTTGTTCAACTCTTGACAACCAACTCATAAAACCAATTTATCACCGTCTAATTATAGCCAACTTTTCCAACGCTGGTAATGAGCAACACCTGACTATAGCAGCAACACCTGACTATAGCAGCAACACCTGACTATAGCAGCAACACCTGACTATAGCAGCAACACCTGACTATAGCAGCAACACCTGACTATAGCAGCAACACCTGACTATAGCAGCAACACCTGACTATAGCAGCAACACCTGACTATAGCAGCAACACCTGACTATAGCAGCAACACCTGACTATAGCAGCAACACCTGACTATAGCAGCAACACCTGACTATAGCAGCAACACCTGACTATAGCAGCAACACCTGACTATAGCAGCAACACCTGACTATAGCTATCAATATCAAAGTTCGAGACGACAAATTAAAACCAAGTTCTTTTCATCTTCTGAACACTTCCATACCGTATATTAATGACCAGTTCCAGACAATCTTGGATGACTCGCTGCAGACTATTAAACGACCCGCTCCAGACCATTTGTCAACGACCCGCTCCAGACCATTTGTCAACGACCCGCTCCAGACCATTTGTCAACGACCCGCTCCAGACCATCACAAGTGTGTGTGGACAGCAGTAGATAAACTCTAGAATAAGTGTGTCGGTGACGGCAATTTAAGGAGTAAGGAGTGGAGGGTTTCGGCGGGAGAACCGACAAACGGTGTGAAATATGTGTGTGTGCAAATGTGCAAGACGTGTGTGAACTGTTGTTATCCAGGAGAAAGATCTGACCGAGAACGGTGATATTGAGCGACGGTGATGAACTGTCTAAAAAATAGAAGTTTGCATTCTGTCTTAGCATCTCTCAGCTTTGAGTCATACCCGTTCCTAGCCAACTTACAGGACTGGTAGTGTGTGCTAATTTCCATTTGGATGCATAAATTTAACGCTTTCTAGAGGCGTGTGACCTAATAGTATCAATGGGAAGTGACTTAGATGACCAGGCATCACCAAGGCCACCCTGTGGTTGGTCGGCACACTCTTCTCGCTGCTCAGGCGTCACTGAGGAAGGTCGAGATCCGTGAGGTGACCGCGAATCATGTAACACAGCAGTAGAGATCTGTGATTGGAAACAGGAGTATCTTAAGTCCTTCAATCTACAGTCTTGATTGACTGTTACAGGCAGCTTGAGAGAAGACTGACAAGAAGTAAAGGTAAGTTGACACTGGACGGATGATTGCATCAACAGTCACAGAGAATGGGGAGAGGGGACCAAGACAGTGATCGCAGCCGAAGATTCGTCGATAGCAGAGTCAAATGGGCAAGTACAATAGAGCAAATTGATGGAGCGACATTCCTGTTTCATATTCAACGAGACAACGTGAGACGTTCACACGCTTACTATCAAAAGGAAAAATCGGGGAGGACCTCTCGAGCAGCTCAAGGGAGGTGCTGAAAAAGCAAGGACAGTAGTTCTGCTTTTGAGCACTCTGTCCTTCATCCGGTGACACCTCAAGAATGACGTTAATTTCCTCACTTCCTCACCTCCTCAGGTGAGGAAGAAGTGAATCAAGGTACTTTGGAAGTGAAGGAAATGCCTGTGATCTATTTTTGTGTCGGGGATCTATTTTTTTCTTTCTCAGTCACAGTCTTAAATTATTTTCAGAGACTATTAAACACGAGCAGCCAAGACATTCAGCATAACTTCAGTTCATAAGATAATGTCTGAAAATAAAAGCAAACTTGAGTGAAGAGTAAAAGACTTTTTTTCGCGCTGCAGTAAACACCCAGCTTGGCCACCTTATCCCAGAGGAATGTGAAGCAGACTTTAACGTTACCTTTCAAAGAGCCTTACAGTCCTTAAGTAACGAGTATGACTTCCCTAAAAGCAGCGTTTATAACAAAGTATCAAAATTGAGTAACAATTGCCACACCTCTTGTAGAATTCTGTGATGCCGTCAAGGCCTGTAACCTTCAAGATATTGCAACTCCGTTCTCGCACTTTCGTACAGTCAATATTGACTTATTAAATAAGTGCATATGTGACATACTAATTTATTGTGAATATTTAGTTTACCTTGAAAAGCTTCATAGAAAACACCGACCTTACCTAACCTTCTTAGTATGTTAAGATAAGCATCTTATTGCTTCTTAATTACAATTATTACTTAACCTATAATAGGTATAGGTTAAGCAATAATTGTAATTACGAAGCAATAAGATGCTTAACATACTAAGAAGGTTAGGTAAGGTCGGTGTTTTCTATGAAGCTTTTCAAGGTAAACTAAAATATTCACAATAAATTAGTATGTCACATGCACTTATTTAATAAGTCAATATTGACTGTACGAAAGTGCGAGAACGGGTTGGATATTGATATACCACTACACCACTTACCACTACACCACGGAGACGATTTTGGTCCTCTAGCACGCAGGGTTCTCTCTCTGCTGGACACTGAGCTGAGACAAGGCTCCTCTTGATGATGTCATTCACCTCGTTGTGTCTTGCATGCCAGCCCTTGAACCTTCCGTAGTGCAACCCATGCAGTCCATATTGGTCTGCTTTCACCCTGTTGCAAGTATACTTGTATTCAGTGTGAATTGGGGCACCAAGGCGGAGGGCCACTACTACACCAAGGGATTCTGGATCCAGATGCGTGCCTGTTGCCGACATGGGTACTGCCAGAAGGAAGTCTCCTGCATGAGGGGGCACGCATTGCTCTGAGGCGGGCTTTCTTATCTGATGTTGCAGTGCTGAACATGGCATCAGCTATTTTTTCCACTAGTGGGTGGTGCCAGCTGGACTGCGTGTTTATTTGTTGGATCTCTGATGGGTGCTGGGGCTGCAAGAGCATTCCATCGATTTGAACATTCAATGAAAGCAGGAGCGCAGGACCCTACTGAATCACTCAGGAGTTCTGGTTGGATATTTCTTATGAAGTCGTCGATACATGGGAGGAAAGGAAGGCTGGTAGAGCAATCTGGTAGGCTGTGCGGATATGAAGGCCGCAGTCTTTTACAGGGAGGGTTGCTTGCTCCCATTGTGAGTCGTCCAATAGGAGGTTAGGACTTTCTTCAGCATGGACCTCAGAAGAGCTGTCATTTAATTTAGGGCTGCTGTAGGATGGAGAACACCTCAGAATGACACCCAGCTTAGGGAGAGAGTGGCATATATATATATATATATATATATATATATATATATATATATATATATATATATATATATATATATATATATATATATATACACAACTTTAGAACACTTTCCCACCAGGAGACTCGAACCCTCGCCAGCACAGAAGCCTTCCAGCAACTGGCATAACAGGTACGCCTTAACCCGCTCCACCACACTTCCGAGCGGAAGTCTGAGCAAGTGGTGGAGCGGGTTAAGGCGTACCTGTTATGCCAGTTGCTGGAAGGCTTCTGTGCTGGCGAGGGTTCGAGTCTCCTGGTGGGAAAGTGTTCTAAAGTTGTATACTTCACTCTCGTGTTTAGGAGAGTTGTGCCTTATATATATATATATATATATATATATATATATATATATATATATATATATATATATATATATATATATATATATATATATATATACATATGCAAACAAGCCTGAATGGTCCCCAGGACTATATGCGACTGAAAACTCACACCCCAGAAGTGACTCGTACCCATACTCCCAGAAGCAACGCTACTGGTAACTACAGGGCGCCTTAATCCGCTTGACCATCACGGCCGGACAATATACATATATGTATATATGAGAGAGTCATATATACATATATATATCTCCTTTCTGGAAATTTGTTAATGGTTACTGTACCGCGGCCCTCAGGTTATTATAGCAGGTAGTCTCCGTGTGTACATTAAGTGTGGAGACAAGGGTGGGGAGGGAGAGGGAGAGGGGGGAGACCACCCTCCTCCACACAACACATTACCTGTTCGCGCCACTTTTTTGTTTTTCCCGGAAGTGAGGAAATCCTATTATGAAGTTTCGTGACTTCACATAAATTGCTGGCCGACACACACACATTATATCACATATATATATATTCACACACACACACACACACACACACGGATGTGGATGGAACACGGATGGACATGGATGGAAGCTTGAAACTCAGATGAGTCACAGAGATGTTAGGAAGTTTTCTTTTAGCGTGAGAGTAGTGGGGAAATGGAATGCACTTCAGGAACAGGTTGTGGAAGCAAATACTATTCATAATTTTAAAACCAGGTATGATAGGGAAATAGGACAGGAGTCATTGCTGTAAACAACCGATGCTCGAAAGGCGGGATCCAAGAGTCAATGCTCGATCCTGCAGACACAACTAGGTGAGTACAACTAGGTGAGTACACACACACACACACACACACACACACACACACACACACACACACACACACACAGGGGCCTCGTAACCTGGTGGATAGCGCGCAGGACTCGTAATTCTGTGGCGCGGGTTCGATTCCCGCACGAGGCAGAAACAAATGGGCAAAGTTTCTTTCACCCTAAGTGCCCCTGTTACCTAGCAGTAAATAGGTACCTGGGAGTTAGTCAGCTGTCACGGGCTGCTTCCTGGGGTGTGTGTGTGGTGTGGGAAAAAAAAAAAAAAAAAAGTAGTTAGTAAACAGTTGATTGACAGTTGAGAGGCGGGCCGAAAGAGCAAAGCTCAACCCTCGCAAAAACACAACTAGTAAACACACACATTATAATATATATATATATATATATATATATATATATATATATATATATATATATATATATATATATATATATATATATATATATATATATATTCCTTTCCTTTCCTCTTCCTTTATATTCCTTCCTTTCCTCCTCCCACGCATCGCACGACCTCGTCAGAGATATCTTACCTACAACCCTGAGAGATTCAGCAGGACTACACGATCCTGCTTTCACTGAATGTTCAAATCAGTGGGATGTTCTTGCAGCCCCAGCAACCATTATAGAGCCAACAAAACAACACAGTCCGGCTGGGACCACCCTCTAGTGGAAAAAGTAGCTGATGCCATGCTCAGCGCCGCAACATCAGACAAGGAGAAAGCCCGCCTCAGAGCAGTGCGTGCCCCCCGTGCAGGAGTCTTCCCCCTGGCAGTACCCATGTCAGCAATGGGCACGCGCCTAGATCCAGAATCCCTTCGTGTAGCAGTGGCCCTCCGCCTTGGTGCCCCAAATCACACTGAATACAAGTGAATTTGCAACAGGGTGGAAGCAGACCAATACGGACTGCATGGGTTGCATTGCGGAAGCACAAAGGGCTGGCATGCAAGACACAACGAGGTCAATGACATCAAGAGAGGCTTCGTCTCAGCTAGGTGCCCAGCGGAGAGAGAACCTCGCACCCTAGGGGTCCAAAACCCGGATTTCCCTGCACTTCGCCCTGATGGCATCACCATATACTCATGGGAGGAGGGTAGATAGTTGGTGTGGGACTACACATGTGTATCCACCCTGGCTGACACCTATGTACACTTCGGAGCTGATCAAACAGGTGGGGCGGCCAGCCACAGGGAAACAGCAAAATCACTCAAGTACAGGCGACTGGAAGGTTAATACCTCTTTGTTCCCATAGCGTCTGAGACGCATGGCCCCTGGGGCAAGAGTGCCTTGGGATTTCTCAAGGAATTGGGTTCCAAGCTCATTGACGTCACCAGAGACCCAAGGGCTTCCAGCTTTTTGTTTCAGCGCCTCAGTGTGGCGATCCAGAGGGGAAATGCTTGCTGCGTCCTCGGTTCCTGTCCGGAAGCGGAGGAGCTTCAAGAGATCCATAACCTTTAGGCATTTGTCTTGTATGTTTTGTAACCTTTAAATACACAATAAAGCAAAAAAAAAAAAAAAAAGGAAGGGGGTGGTAGGAGAAAAGCACACAAACTGTATTGGAGGGGACCTACATTCCCTCCAATGCGTTATGTGTGGTTTCCTCCGAGGCTATGGGTCCCCCTTCTTCCAGCCAGAGGTGGTACTCCCTTCCCTTTTTTTTATTGTATAGAATATATATATATATATATATATATATATATATATATATATAACTGAAAACTCACACCCCAGAAGTGACTCGAACCCATATTCCCAGGAGCAACGCAACTGGTATGTACAAGACGCCTTAATCCACTTGACCATCACGACCGGACAAAATGAGGTGATAGCCGAGGCTATTTGAACCACCCCACCGCCGGCACTCGGATAGTAATCTTGGGCATAGCATTTTACCAAATCACTTCATTCTTTGGGGCACACGTGAGGAACACAAAACTCGAACCCATACTCCCAGGAGCAACGCAACTGGTATGTACAAGACGCCTTAATCCACTTGACCATCACGACCGGACAAAATGAGGTGATAGCCGAGGCTATTTGAACCACACAAATACACAAAACCACCACAAATACACAACACCACACACAAAAAATAGCCTCGGCTATCACCTCATTTTGTCCAGTCGTGATGGTCAAGTGGATTAAGGCGTCTTGTACATACCAGTTGCGTTGCTCCTGGGAGTATGGGTTCGAGTCACTTCTGGGGTGTGAGTTTTCAGTTGCATATTGTCCTGGGGACCATTCAGGCTTGTTCGCATATATATATATATATATATATATATATATATATATATATATATATATATATATATATATATATATATTATGCAATTGACGATCACTAAACACTGATCATTTTTATGCGGAAAATCCACAGAGAAATGTGAAAGAAAGTGAACGTTTCGGCCCGTTAAAGCCTTTGTCAACACCAGACTGACTAGAGAGGGTAAAGGCCAACACCTGGAACCTGACCAACTCACCTCTAGGGAAAGAATTAACCAGAAACAGGTATAGCTTAGCTTAGAATGGTCAAAGAGGATTAAGCGGTCAGAGAATAAGGATGAAAGATTAAAGAAAAACCTCATAAACACACAATATATGAATATAAAATTGTAATGAGACATTGTAAGCCTTCCTATCAGTGTTTTTTCTTAAACTGTTGTGCAATATTATAACTTAAAAATGGATCAAGTTTATACATACCAGTACTAACATTAAGAAGATTTGGACACTGACTGATTAGAGCAGACTCAATCAAATTCCGTTCCACGAAACCACCACAATTGGTAATACTTTTCGCTCCATTCCCACTTAATAGTGTGATCACATAAACATCGTGTGTAGATACAATGCACTAGACGTTTGGGCAGTTCTAATACTATAAGCATGTTGTGACAACCGCAATTGTAAGGACTTTCCTGTTTGTCCAAGGTACACAAAATCGCAATCATTGCAGGGAATCGAACACACACCTAGGGGAGTACCAGTGGATGTTTTTTTTATTAAATTGGACTTGATCGTACTATTAGTGAACACCAAATTGATATTAGGTTTCTTAAAAAGTCGGAGAAAGTTTTTCAAGTCCACTCGCATTAAGGTACCACCAATGAGTTAATAATTTCTGGTTTCGCTTTGGGGACGTGATTATAAAACGTACGCTTGGCTTGTTCGAACGAGCAATCCAAAAACCTCTTAGGATATTGTAAACTCTTCCCAATTTCATATATTTTAGCAATCTCTTCATCAAAAAACTCTGGGCTGCATACCCTCAAAGCTCGTAGAAACATTCCTGAAAATACTGCCAGTTTAACTTTACTGTGATGATTCGAATAAAAATGAACATACGACCCCACGTTGGTAGGTTTCCTATACACATTAAATTTGAACTTTCTAGTGACTCTATGAATCATTATGTCCAATGGAGTAGGTGATGGTGGGGAGGACGAGGGGATGGGTCGGGAGTTTTAGAGTCAGCAGACCAGAAAATCTCTATATCTCCACAGACAATGGAACAACAACAAACATTGTATACCCACAAGCATTGTGAAATTAAACATATTAGAAACGTGCGCTTTCTCTTTTCTTTCTTTTCCATTTAACCAGACTGAGCCACAGCAACGCGTGGCTGGGTACAGCTAGTATTATATATCATGCATATACAGTACACAGTATTATATATTCCTGTGTATCAATACTAGGAAGGGTGTTCGGTGTTGCCCAGGATCTGTCTCCTTCCCATCGGTCCATCTATTTTTCCATCCATCAGTTTATCCAGCTATCCATCCATTTACCCATCTTCTTATCTTTTAAGTTAAAGGAATTATTTTTATTGTTGCCATTCGTGTCGTCATACATATTTATATATATTAATAATTGCCGTAATATACATTCTTGACGAATAATTATTTACGCTCTGCTTACTGAAGGCTTGCATGGTCACTTGAAGATCTCTGGAGTGTTGTAACGAAATAACTTGTCAGTAACACTTAAAATAAAAAGTTGATGCTTCGCTATCAATATGTCCACGTTAATAAACTGAGTGTTCCTTAATGATAAATATCGAAGGGGGTATCGTGATTGGCAACAAACGTACATACTGTCAGTGACGATAACCGTTTGCATTACCTCTGTTGTTGTACCTGGATTGTACCCGGAGAGAGTTCTGAGAGTCGTCCTACTCACCAAGCCCGGTCCGGGGCCAGGCTTGATTTGTCAGAGCTTGGTCCAACAGGCTGTTGTTCGGAGTGGCTCGCAGACTCTCATATACACAACAATCTGGTTAGTCCAGCACTTCTTGTAGAAATTTATCTAACTGCCTCTTGAAGACGTTGATTTTGGTTCCAGCAATTCTTATACTTGCTTGTAAGTTATAGAACAGTTGTGAACCTCTGATGTTCAGGCAGTGTTCTCTGTGTGTATGGCACCTCTACTGCTCACTGGGTCTAGTCTGCATTTCCTACAATATCCTTCGCTCCAGTATGTTGCTAATTTACTGTGCAAATTTGAGACCTGGTCCTCCAGCATATTCCATGTATATATTTTGTGATCCCTCGCTCTCGTCTCTTTCTCCAGAAACGAGAGAAATGTTTATTTTGAGAGCTTTGAGACAGTCAGTAATCTAGGTGCTTTATTGTATGCCGTTCTCTGTATTCCCTCTTAGTTTAGCAATCTCTCCTGCTCTGAAGGGGGACGTGAGTACTGAGGAGTACTCAAGACGGGACAGCACAAGTGATTTGAATAATACAACCATTGTGATGGGATCCCTGGGTTTGAAGGTTCTCGTAATACCATCTAATCATTTTTCTGGCTGACACAATATTCGCTTGATTATGCTCCCTAAACGTTAGGTCGTCAGACATCATTATTCCCAGATCCAGATCTGATTGTCTTGGACCCTGTAATTGTTTAAAGTCTGTCATTTCTACCATATCTGTAGCTGGAACTTATCCCGGTTAAATACCTGTTATATTTATGTAATATTCCCACTACTTCGTGCTCGTGGACCGTAATACAATTACATTGGAATCTCGGGTCGATGTCTGGCCACTTACGCAAAGCTATTTCGGCGTGTTAGACCACAGGCCCTGCTCAATTAGCACGTCTCATAGTGTACGTTCTGGCACCCCCCCTACGTACGAAGTAAAAAAAATCACAAGTAGCAGCTCTCAAATATCCACGTTTTCTATTTACAGGTTGGTTAGGTTAGGCTTGGGTCCGTACGTTCCGGGTTAGAGTAGGACTTTTGTATTTTCTACGGTGATGCAGATCAGGGGTAACGGGCAGAGGTAACCCAGAGCCAACAAGAGGGAAATCACACTGGTGCATATTGACGCCACGGACGAGGCTTCAGTGACGGGGGACGCCACGGTCGAACTTAGTCACGTCCTTGAATATATACCTGAAGGCTTATCGCCACGCTCTTGTTGAAACTCTCCGGATGTCCTCCCGCTTCTCTCTGGTCACTGGGACCAAACCCCCCCAAGATGATTCCTTCATCCCCAAGTCCACTCCCATGCTCAAACAGGCCACCGTGGCTGCCTCAGGCTACCAAGCTACCAAAAAATTTACGATTTATCTCAACAGCTAATGTAATCTGTCATACCCTAAACCGGATACTTCTCGTGTGTAATAAAGATGAGAAAATAGCCATAAACGAGCAAGTCATTAACTGAGGCTTCTAACTACTTGTGTATAGGAGGTTCACACTTGAGGTTCACATGGTGACCTTGCCAGGATACGTTCACACGTTCGTCACATAACCTCCGATACACAAGTAGTAGAAGTTCAGTTAATGACTCGCTCCACAAGGGACTCGTACACTTCCCCTGATTGAGAGACTTTAGGACACTTGTCCATTAAAGACCATCATGGAAGTCAGCTCTTGAGGGTAGTCGCTAATTGGCTAGAGATGCCTAGCGTTGCCAGCTGCGGTAAACGACCAATATGGAGACATATCCGCCCAAAACCGCTTACAGTGTCCGTTGCTACAACACAGTTAATCTTAGATTATTAATTTTATTCATTTAATTGATTGTATCGGGGAACAGGAAACTAGGTTATTATATATATATATATATATATATATATATATATATATATATATATATATATATATATATATATACACACAGTACATATTAGGCTTATACCGACGTCCCAACCCCCCAACCCCTCCCCTAGAGGACGAGTTATTAGCCCCGCCCACAATGCAACCTTACAATAAGCTGACTAACTCCTGGTTACCTTATTTACTGCTAGGTGGATAGAGCATGAGGTGTAAGGAAATGCGCCCATCCATTTCTGTGCCGCTTGGGATTCGAACCCGGAATTCTCGATTGTGAGTCGAGAGTGAACCAGACTGTGCTACCGGGGCTCGCTCTCTCTCCTCCACTGTGATACAACATTTTTCAAAGCCTCTGATGTTTGCTAAAGGGTCACCGTGGCTACGATGTGTGATCTTACATGGTCTTAAGATTCTCTCCTTTTCACATTCCACAAACGGAAAAGTTTAATTTCCTTGGCTGTGACATTAAAGGCTTCAGGTTCAAGTTTTTCTTTTGAAGTTCATATATATTGTCAGTGTTTCAACTCGCCTCCAGCCAAGTCGTCCTTCATGTGGCAGCAACTAACCCTCCACACCCTTCTCTTGTGCCATCGACTCCTTCAAATATCCCATAACACGTATTATATAAACACAGCAGCGTGCCCAGCCTTAATGATACAGCAGCGTGCCCAACCTTAATGATACAGCAGCGTGCCCAGCCTTAATGATACAGCAGCGTGCCCAACCTTAATGATACAGCAGCGTGCCCAGCCTTAATGATACAGCAGCGTGCCCAGCCTTAATGATACAGCAGCGTGTCCCAGCCTTAATGATACAGCAGCGTGCCCAGCCTTAATGATACAGCAGCGTGCCCAGCCTTAATGATACAGCAGAGTGCCCAGCCTTAATGATACAGCAGCGTGCCCAGCCTTAATGATACAGCAGCGTGCCCAGCCTTAATGATACAGCAGAGTGCCCAGCCTTAATGATACAGCAGAGTGCCCAGCCTTAATGATACAGCAGCGTGCCCAGCCTTAATGATACAGCAGCGTGCCCAGCCTTAATGATACAGCAGCGTGCCCAGCCTTAATGATACAGCAGAGTGCCCAGCCTTAATGATACAGCAGAGTGCCCAGCCTTAATGATACAGCAGCGTGCCCAGCCTTAATGATACAGCAGAGTGCCCAGCCTTAATGATACAGCAGCGTGCCCAGCCTTAATGATACAGCAGCGTGCCCAGCCTTAATGATACAGCAGCGTGCCCAGCCTTAATGATACAGCAGCGTGCCCAACCTTAATGATACAGCAGCGTGCCCAGCCTTAATGATACAGCAGCGTGTCCAGCCTTAATGATACAGCAGCGTGCCCAACCTTAATGATACAGCAGCGTGCCCAGCCTTAATGATACAGCAGAGTGCCCAGCCTTAATGATACAGCAGAGTGCCCAGCCTTAATGATACAGCAGAGTGCCCAGCCTTAATGATACAGCAGAGTGCCCAGCCTTAATGATACAGCAGAGTGCCCAGCCTTAATGATACAGCAGAGTGCCCAGCCTTAATGATACAGCAGAGTGCCCAGCCTTAATGATACAGCAGAGGGCCCAGCCTTAATGATACAGCAGCGTGCCCAGCCTTAATGATACAGCAGCGTGCCCAGCCTTAATGATACAGCAGAGTGCCGAACCTTAATGATACAGCAGCGTGCCCAGCCTTAATGATACAGCAGCGTGCCCAACCTTAATGATACAGCAGCGTGCCCAGCCTTAATGATACAGCAGCGTGCCCAGCCTTAATGATACAGCAGCGTGCCCAGCCTTAATGATACAGCAGCGTGCCCAGCCTTAATGATACAGCAGCGTGCCCAACCTTAATGATACAGCAGCGTGCCCAACCTTAAATTCACTTGACTAGGTTCATCTTGACAAACTTGGTCATGAACTTGTTTGGCTTGAGTTTGCATATTTAAAATGTTCTTTCCTAGAAACTATTAGTTTACTTCTTATCTTGCCTGTGTAAACTTGCTAAACTTGGGGCATATTGACAAGTTCTTCTCTAGTAGAGAAAGTCATCGGTCAAATCGATCTAATTAATTGGTCTAATAAATCCGCAGTAAATAAGAAAGTGACTAGTTTGATTGTTCAAATTAACATAACTATACCCAAGCGTTCATAAATGATCTCATAATAACAGTCACTGTGTGTGAGGGTGTACTCGCCTATTTATGACCCCGCTTTTCTAGCCGTTGGTTAACTAATACAATGACTCCTGGCCTATGTCCCTATCATTCCTGCTTTTAAAGTTATGAATGGAGTTAGTCTCTACAACCTGCTCCTTTAGGTCTTTCCATTTACTCACAACCATTACGCTAAAAGGAAACTTTTCTAACATCTCTATGACACATCCGAGTCTCAAGCTTCCATCCGTGTCCCCTTGTTCTGTTCATATTCATTGTAAACATTTCATCTGTTTCCACCCTGTCAACCCCTCCAAGTATTTTATACGTCTGTATTACGTCACCTCCTCTCTCCCTCCTCCTCTCCCTCTCTCCCTCCTCCTCTCAATGCAGCCATGTTTAGTTCCTTCAGTCTCTCTTCTTACCTATTCCCTCGCAGCTCTGGGACGAGTCTTCTTGCAAACTTCAGCACCTTTTGGAGCTTTCTTGTGTGTTTGTTTTAGAAGGGGCTCCACGATGGGGCGGCATACTCTAAGACTGGCCTCACATAGGCGGTATACAGTGATCTAAAAAATACTCCTTATTCAAGTTTCTGAAGGATGTTCTGACTTTTGCCAGAGTAGAGTATGTGGTTGACGTTATTCTATTTATATGAGCCTCTGGAGTTAGGTTTGGTGTTATGTCCACTCCCAGGTCTCTCTCTTCTTGTCGTTATAGGGAGGTAGCTTCCCTTCATCGTGTATAGGCTTTTCGGTCTCCTGGCTCTCCTGATCCTATTTCCACACAGGCTGCTGCCTGTGTGTGTGTGTGTGTGTGTGTGTGTGTGTGTGTGTGTGTGTGTGTGTGTGTGTGTGTGTGTGTGTGTGTGTGTACTCGCCTAGTTGTGCTAGCGGGGGTTGAGCTCTGTTTTTTTTTGGTCCCGCCTCTCAACTGTCAATCAACTAATGTACAGGTTCCTGAGCCTACTAGGCTCTATCATATCTACATTTAAAACTGTGTATGGAGTCAGCCTCCACCACATCACTGCCTAATGCATTCTATTTGTCTACTAATCTGGAAATGAAAAAAATCTTTCTAACGTCTCTATGGCTATGGAGGGCACTCAATTTCCACGTCCCCCCTAGTGCGTGTGGCCCTTGTGTTAAATAGTATGTCCTTATCTACCCTATCAATTCCTCTGAGAATCTTTTATGTGGTGATCATGTCCCCTCTAACTCTTCTGTCTCCCAGTGACGTGAGGTTTAATTCCCGTAGTCTCTCCTCGTAGCTCATACCCCTCAGTTCGGGTACTAGTCTGGTGGCAAACCTTTGAACCTTTTCCAGTTTAGTCTTATGGTTGACTAGATATGGACTCCATGCTGGAGCCGCATACTCCAAGAGTGGTCTGACATATGTGGTATACAAAGTTCTGAAAGATTCCTTACACAAGTTTCTAAAGGCCGTTCTTATGTTAGCCAACCTGGCATATGTCACTGATGTTATCCTCTTGATATGGACTTCAGGGTACAGGTTTGGCGTGATATCAACCCCCAGGACAAGAACACAACCTATAGCACTGTATCATCCTTTGCAGATGACACTAGGATCTTCATGAGAGTAGGCAACATAGAGGACACGGCGAACCTCCAGTCAGATGTAGATCAGGTCTTTCTATGGGCTACAGAAAATAATATGGTGTTTAACGAAGATAAGTTCCAGCTCATGCGCTATGGAAAAAATGAAAATATAAAAACGGAAACCACGTACAAAACTCAGGCAAATCATAACATAGAACGAAAAGGCAATGTAAAGGATCTGGGTGTACTCATGTCGGAAGACCTTACCTTTAAAGAACACAATAAAGTAGCCGTCACAACTGCAAGAAAAATGACAGGTTGGATAACAAGAACTTTTCACACTAGAGATGCTATACCGATGATGATACTTTTCAAAACGCTTGTGCTCTCTAGAGTGGAGTACTGCTGCACAATGACAGCACCTTTCAAAGCTGGAGAAATTACTGACCTGGAGAGCGTGCAGAGATCCTTTACTGCTAGAATCCACTCAGTAAAACATCTAAACTATTGGGACCGACTAAAGAGCCTAAAACTGTACTCCCTTGAGCGCAGGCGGGAGAGGTACATAATAATTTACACGTGGAAAATATTAGAGGGGCTGGTCCCAAACCTGCACACAGAAATAACATCACATGAGACCAGAAGACATGGCAGGATGTGCAGAATACCCCCGTTGAAAAACAGAGGTGCAACTGGTACTCTGAGAGAGAACTCTATCAACATCAGAGGCCCGAGACTGTTCAACACGCTTCCACTACACATAAGGGGCATAACTGGCCGACCCCTCACAGTGTTCAAGAGAGAACTGGATAAGCACCTCCAAAGGATACCTGATCAACCAGGCTGTGACTCGTACGTCAGGCTGCGAGCAGCCGCGTCCAACAGCCTGGTTGATCAGTCCGGCAACCAGGAGGCCTGGTCGACGACCGGGCCGCGGGGACGCTAAGCCCCGGAAGCACCTCAAGGTAACCTCAAGGTAGGTCTCTCTCTCTCTGACTCTTGAAATATTTCATCTCCCAAATGATACCTTGTATCTGGTCTCCTGCTCCCTACATCTATCTTCTTTACATTTGCTTGGGTTAAACTCTAGCAACCATTTGTTCGACCATTCCTGCAGCTTGTTCAGGTCTTCTTGAAGCCTCAAGCTGCCCTCTCTGTCTTAATCCTTCTCATAATTTTGGCGTCGTCAGCAAACATTGAGGGGAATAAGTCTATACCCTCTGCAAGATCATTTACGTATATCAGAAACAGGACAGGTCCAAGTACAGAGCCCCGTGGGACTTCACGCCAATCTGAGGTCTCACCCCTCACTAACTTTCTGCTCCCTATTGCTTAGGTTCTCCCTTATCCACTGGAGCGCCCTACCAGTTACTCCTGCCTGTTTTTCCAGCTTATGCATCAGCATCTTATGGCGTACTGTGTCAAAGGCTTTCCGACTGATTGTGCCATAGGCACAATCAGAGAACACTGTATAAACATCAGAGGTCCGCGGTTGTTCAACGTCCTCCCAGCAAGCATAAGAAATATTGCCGGAACAACCGTGGACATCTTCAAGAGGAAACTAGATTTATTCCTGCAAGGAGTGCCGGACCAACCGTGCTGTGGTGGGTATGTGGGCCTGCGGGCCGCTCCAAGCAACAGCCTAGTGGACCAAACTCTCACAAGTCAAGCCTGGCCTCGGGCCGGGCTTGGGGAGTAGAAGAACTCCCAGAACCCCATCAAGCAGGTATCAACCAGGTAAACCAGTCCAAGAAAATGCAGTCCGCCCATCCATCTCTTTCTTGCTTAATCTTTGTCACCTGGCCGTAGACTTCTATGAAGCCTGTAAGGCAAGATTTACCCTCCCTGAACCCATGTTGATGGGCTGTCACGAAGTCCCTTCTCTCCAGATGTGTTACTAGGTTTTTTCCTCTCGATCTGCTCCATCACCTTGCATGGTATACACGTTAAAGACACTGGCCTGTAGTTCAGTGCCTCTTGTCTGTCACCCTTTTTGTATATTGGGACTACATTAGCCGTCTTCCGTATTTCTGGTAGGTCCCCCGTTTCCAGTGACCTACTATACACAATGGAGAGTGACAAGCAAAGTGCTTCTGCACACTCTTTCAGTACCCATGGTAAGATTCCGTTCGGCCCAACAGCCTTTCTCACGTCCAGATCCAACAGGTGTCTCTTGACTTGTGTTCACCTAGTTGTATTCACCTATTTGTTCTTGCGGGGGTTGAGCTCAGCTCTTTCGGCCCACCTCTCAACTATTAATCAATCAACTGTAACTACTAAAAAAAAATTTCCTCACACACACACACACACACACACACACACACACACACACACACACACACACACAGGAAGCAGCTCCAAAACAGCTGTCTAACTCCCAGGTACCTATTTACTGCTAGGTAACAGGGGCATCAGGGTGAAAGAAACTTTGCCCATTTGTTTCTGCCTGGTCCTGGAATCGAACCCGGGCTACAGAATTACGAGTCCTGCGCGCTATCCGCTCAGCTACCAGACCCCCCCCCCCACACACACACACTGTGTGTGTGTGTGTGTGTGTGTGTGTGTGTGTGTGTGTGTGTGTGTGTGTGTGTGTGTGTGTGTTTGTGTGTGTGTGTGTTTGTTTGTGTGTGCGTGCGCCCGCGCGCGCATGTGTGCGTGCATGTTGAGAGCCCCGGCTTATAGTCAATTAATGGAAACCCTTGTAGGCAGCGCAGGATTACAGTTAATCAAGTTATTAAGTCTTCCTCTGAGGACTGAATGGGTTATAGGGGCGTTAACAGGTGGCCGGGGGAGGAGGATGTATTCATTATCAACGAGCTCCTGGGCCACACACCTGTGTCAGTCAACAACTTGCAGGTGTAGTACGTCGCCACAGCTCCGCCCTTCCTCAGACATGCCACCTGGCTGGTAGGTGGAAGTCTTGCTCAGACATGCCACCTGGCTGGTAGGTGGAAGTCTTGCTCAGACATACCACCTGGCTGGTCGGTGGAAGTCTTGCTCAGACATGCCACCTGGCTGGTAGGTGGAAGTCTTGCTCAGACATGCCACCTGGCTGGTAGGTGGAAGTCGTCCTCAGACATGCCACCTGGCTGGTAGGTGGAAGTCTTGCTCAGACATGCCACCTGGCTGGTAGGTGGAAGTCTTGCTCAGACATGCCACCTGGCTGGTAGGTGGAAGTCTTGCTCAGACATGCCACCTGGCTGGTAGGTGGAAGTCTTGCTCAGACATGCCACCTGGCTGGTAGGTGGAAGTCTTGCTCAGACATGCCACCTGGCTGGTAGGTGGAAGTCTTGCTCAGACATGCCACCTGGCTGGTAGGTGGAAGTCTTGCTCAGACATGCCACCTGGCTGGTAGGTGGAAGTCTTGCTCAGACATGCCACCTGGCTGGTAGGTGGAAGTCTTGCTCAGACATGCCACCTGGCTGGTAGGTGGAAGTCTTGCTCAGACATGCCACCTGGCTGGTCGGTGGAAGTCGTCCTCAGACATGCCACCTGGCTGGTAGGTGGAAGTCTTGCTCAGACATGCCACCTGGCTGGTAGGTGGAAGTCTTGCTCAGACATGCCACCTGGCTGGTAGGTGGAAGTCTTGCTCAGACATGCCACCTGGCTGGTAGGTGGAAGTCTTGCTCAGACATGCCACCTGGCTGGTAGGTGGAAGTCTGGAGAGGTGGGGGAAAAAAAATCTACTTTATTTTCTTGTTTTCCTCTACCTGGATATGTCTTAATGTCTAGATATCTTAATACTCTGCATTACGATATCTATCGAGATATCTTAATGCAGAGTAGGTATCGTCTCCGTCATCTGCCAGTAGAAAACGTGGTCCTCTGGCATCTCTTATTAAGAGATATCACAATAATGCACGCACGCATTATTGTGCATGCGTGCACTCGTCTAAATGTGCTTTCTGGGTCTCTCGTCAGCCCAAGAGCCTGCCTTTAAGTCTAACTGGTCCCATCAACACCGGAACAAGCCTTGCTGCACATCTAAGGACCGTTTAAAGTTGATTTTATATTTTGTTTTAGATGGAGGTTTTATGTTGGGACTGCATAATCTAGAGTGGCTTCTCACGTAGGTTGGTGTATAAACATTTACTAAAGTAAATTTTTCCAAGTCAATGAAGACTATTCAAATGATGAGTTAGTATAAGCGTGCGCTGCCGAAATTAACCTTTGCATTTGTCTACAAATAAAATTAAAAAAGGCATTTATCCACAGACAATCTCCGGCGTGTGTACATGTACCTCATTTTGTACCTTAGTACAGTTACCTTCTGCCCTGAGACTCCCCCATTACTGGTATACCATCAACAGACATTCATAGGAAGGAGCCCATTCCCTCTACCCGGTTCTGATCTGTCATTTGGTTGTTAAGTCTATAAAAAGCCTCTTTTGTCTATAAAAAACTGGTCGAGAAAGATTTCTCTTCACAGGTTATAAATATTCTATGGGAATCGAGGCTAGATACTAATGATATTCATGACACACACAAGAGACAAAAAATAGCCCACCCAATAAAAGGGACAGCAAAGCTGACGCAAAACCTATGTACATGACGCAAAAACTATGCATAGAACGCAAACACTATGTACAGGACGCAAAAACTATGTACAGGACGCAAACACTATGTACAGGACGCAAAAACTATGTACAGGACGCAAAAACTATGCACAGAACGCAAACACTATGTACAGGACGCAAACACTATGTACAGGACGCAAAAACTACGTACAGGACGCAAAACCTATGCACAGAACGCAAACACTATGTACAGGACGCAAAAACTATGTACAGGACGCAAAAACTATGCACAGAACGCAAACACTATGTACAGGACGCAAAAACTATGCATAGAACGCAAACACTATGTACAGGACGCAAAAACTATGCATAGAACGCAAACAATATGTACAGGACGCAAAAACTATGCACAGGACGCAATGTGTCACTCGTTAAACTCCTTGAAAGAATGGGAAGAAACAAGAATACAAGACGCAGGGAGTCACGTCGGCTGCTTACTCACCTCTCACTAACAAGGGTGTTAGTGAGAGGTGAGAGGTTCATTACCTGTTCCTTACAGTTGTCTTTCTCCTGGTGTGGCTGTGTAGCAATTTATGTTGTCTTAGCCTTGCTTATGTCGTTTTCATATTGCCCTTCTGCCTCTCTTCTCACCCTGAGTGTGTGTGTGTGTGTGTGTGTGTGTGTGTGTGTGTGTGTGTGTGTGTGTGTGTGTGTGTACTCACCTAATTGTACTCACCTAATTGTGCTTGCGGGGGTTGAGCTCTGGCTCTTTGGTCCCGCCTCTCAACCGTCAATCAACTGGTGTACAGATTCCTGAGCCTATTGGGCTCTATCATATCTACATTTGAAACTGTGTATGGAGTCAGCCTCCACCACATCACTTCCTAATGCATTCCATTTACTAACTACTCTGACACTGAAAAAGTTCTTTCTAACGTCTCTGTGGCTCATTTGGGTACTCAGCTTCCACCTGTGTCCCCTTGTTCGCGTCCCACCAGTGTTGAATAGTTCATCCTTGTTTACCCGGTCGATTCCCCTGAGGATTTTGTAGGTTGTGATCATGTCCCCCCTTACTCTTCTGTCTTCCAGTGTCGTGAGGTGCATTTCCCGCAGCCTTTCCTCATAACTCATGCCTCTTAGTTCTGGGACTAGTCTAGTAGCATACCTTTGGACTTTTTCCAGCTTCGTCTTGTGCTTGACAAGGTACGGGCTCCATGCTGGGGCCGCATACTCCAGGATTGGTCTTACATATGTGGTGTACAAGATTCTGAATGATTCCTTACACAGGTTCCTGAACGCCGTTCTGATGTTAGCCAGCCTCGCATATGCCGCAGACGTTATTCTCTTTATGTGGGCTTCAGGAGACAGGTTTGGTGTGATATCAACTCCTAGATCTTTCTCTCTGTCTGTTTCATTAAGTACTTCATCTCCTATTCTGTATCCTGTACCTGGCCTCCTGTTTCCACTTCCTAGTTTCATTACTTTGCATTTACTCGGGTTGAACTTCAACAGCCATTTGTTGGACCATTCACTCAGTCTATCCAGGTCATCTTGTAGCCTCCTACTATCATCCTCTGTTTCAATCCTCCTCATAATGTTTGCATCGTCGGCAAACATTGAGAGGAACGAATCTATACCCTCTGGGAGATCATTTACATATACCAGAAACAGTATAGGTCCAAGGACTGACCCCTGCGGGACTCCACTTGTGACGTCTCGCCAATCTGAGACCTCACCCCTCACACAGACTCGTTGTCTCCTGTTGCTTAGGTATTCCTCTATCCACCGGAGTACCTTCCCTCTCACTCCAGCCTGCATCTCCAACTTTCGCACTAGCCTCTTGTGTGGCACTGTATCAAAGGCTTTCTGACAATCCAAAAATATGCAGTCTGCCCACCCTTCTCTTTCTCGCCTTATTTTTGTTGCCTGGTCGTAGAATTCAAGTAACCCTGTGAGGCAGGACCTGCCATCCCTGAACCCATGTTGATGCTGTGTTACAAAGTTCCTTCGCTCCAGATGCTCCAATAGTTTTTTTCGCACAATCTTCTCCATCAGCTTGCATGGTATGCAGGTTAGGGACACTGGCCTGTAGTTCAGTGCCTCCTGTCTATCCCCTTTCTTGTATATCGGGACTACGTTAGCTGCTTTCCAAATATCTGGCAGTTCCCCTGTTGCCAGTGATTTGTTATACACTATGGAGAGTGGTAGGCTCAGTTCTCTTGCTCCTTCCTTTAGAACCCAAGGGGAGATTCCATCTGGGCCTATAGCCTTTGTCACGTCCAACTCTAGTAAACACTTCCTTACTTCCCCACTGGTAATCTCAAACTCTTCCAGTGGTTCCTGGTTAGCTATTCCCTCACTTACCTCTGGAATTTCTCCTGGTTCTAAGGTGAAGACCTCTTGGAATTTCTTATTCAATTCCTCACACACTTCCTTGTCATTTGTAGTGAATCCTTCCGCCCCTATCCTTAATCTCATAACCTGTTCCTTTACTGTTGTTTTTCTCCTAATGTGGCTATGCAACAATTTAGGCTGAGTCTTTGCCTTGCTTGCGATGTCATTTTCGTATTGTCTTTCTGCCTCTCTTCTCATCCTGACATATTCATTCCTGGCATTCTGGTATCTTTCTCTGCTCTCCAGTGTCCTGTTATTCCTATAGTTTCTCCATGCCCTTTTACTTTGCTGCTTAGCTAGCCTACATCTTTGATTAAACCATGGGTTTCTCATCTTCATTTCTCTATTTTCCTTTTGGACTGGGACAAACTTGTTCGCTGCGTCCTTGCACTTCTGCGTGATGTAATCCATCATATCTTGGGCCGTCTTTCCCCTGAGCTCTGTTTCCCATGCTATATCTGTTAGGAATTTTCTTATCCCCTCATAGTTTCCCTTTCGGTATGCTAACCTTTTGGTTTCGGTATCCCTCCTCGAGTTCAATAACCCTTCTTCAATCAAGTACTCAAACACCAGTACACTGTGGTCGCTCATTCCTACTGGGTCCTCAAAACCGATTTCTCTTATGTCGGAGTCGTTCAGAGTGAAGACTAGGTCGAGTCTCGCTGGTTCGTCATTGCCTCTCATCCTTGTGGGTTCTCCGACATGCTGGGTTAAAAAGTTGCTTGTCACCACCTCCAATAGTTTGGCTCTCCACGTATCCTCGCCTCCATGCGGTTCCTTGTTCTCCCAGTCAATCTTTCCGTGATTGAAGTCGCCCATGATGAGCAGGTGGGATCTATTTGTGTGTGTGTGTGTGTGTGTGTGTGTGTGTGTGTGTGTGTGTGTGTGTGTGTGTGTGTGTGTGTGTGTGTGTGTGTGCGTGTGCGTGTGCGTGCGTGTGCGTGTGCGCGCGTGTGTATTCACCTATTTGTGCTTGCGGGGGTTGAGCTTTGGCTCTTTGGTCTCGCCTCTCAACTGTCAATCAACTGGTGTACAGATTCCTGAGCCTACTGGGCTCTATCATATCTACATTTAAAACTGTGTATGGAATCAGCCTCCACCACATCACTGCCTAATGCATTCCATTTACTAACTACTCTGACACTGAAAAAGTTCTTTCTAACGTCTCTGTGGCTCATTTGGGTACTAAGCTTCCACCTGTGTCCCCTTGTTCGCGTCCCACCAGTGTTGAATAGTTCATCCTTGTTTACCCGGTCGATTCCACTGAGGATTTTGTAGGTTGTGATCATGTCCCCCCTTACTCTTCTGTCTTCCAATGTCGTAAGGTGCATTTCCCGCAGCCTTTCCTCATAACTCATTCCTTTTAGTTCTGGGACTAGTCTAGTAGCATACCTTTGGACTTTTTCCAGCTTCGTCTTGTACTTGACAAGGTACGGGCTCCATGCTGGGGCCGCATACTCCAGGATTAGTCTTACATATGTGGTGTACAAGATTCTGAATGATTCCTTACACAGGTTCCTGAACGCCGTTCTGATGTTAGCCAGCCTCGCATATGCCGCAGACGTTATTCTCTTTATGTGGGCTTCAGGAGACAGGTTTGGTGTGATATCAACGCCTAAATCTTTCTCTCTGTCTGTTTCATTAAGTACTTCATCTCCTATTCTGTATCCTGTGCCTGGCCTCCTGTTTCCACTGCCTAGTTTCATTACTTTGCATTTACTCGGGTTGAACTTCAACAGCCATTTGTTGGACCATTCACTCAGTCTATCCAAGTCATCTTGTAGCCTCCTACTATCATCCTCATAATTTTTGCATCGTCGGCAAACATTGAGAGGAACGAATCTATACCCTCTGGGAGATCATTTACATATACCAGAAACAGTATAGGTCCAAGGACTGACCCCTGCGAGACTCCACTTGTGACGTCTCACCAATCTGAGACATCACCCCTCACACAGACTCGTTGTCTCCTGTTGCTTAGGTACTCCTCTATCCACCGGAGTACCTTCCCTTTCACTCCAGCCTGCATCTCCAACTTTCGCACTAGCCTCTTGTGTGGCACTATATCAAAAGCTTTCTGACAATCCAAAAATATGCAGTCTGCCCACCCTTCTCTTTCTTGCCTTATTTTTGTTGCCTGGTCGTAGAATTCAAGTAACCCTGTGAGGCAGGACCTGCCATCCCTGAACCCATGTTGATGCTGTGTTACAAAGTTCCTTTGCTCCAGATGCTCCACTAGTTTTTTTTCGCACAATCTTCTCCATCAGCTTGCATGGTATGCAGGTTAGGGACACTGGTCTGTAGTTCAGTGCCTCCTGTCTATCCCCTTTCTTGTATATCGGGACTACGTTAGCTGCTTTCCAAATATCTGGCAGTTCCCCCGTTGCCAGTGATTTGTTATACACTATGGAGAGTGGTAGGCACAGTTCTCTTGCTCCTTCCTTTAGAACCCAAGGGGAGATTCCATCTGGGCCAATAGCCTTCGTCACATCCAACTCTAGTAAACACTTCCTTACATCCTTTACTGTGGATGACCTCATGGAATTTCTTATTGAGTTCCTCACACACTTCCTTGTCGTTTGTGTGTGTGTGTGTGTGTGTGTGTGTGTGTGTGTGTGTGTGTGTGTGTGTGTGTGTGTGTGTGTGTGTGTGTGTATGTGTTGGCTCACTTAGTTGTGCTTGCGGGAGTTGAACTCTGGTTCTTTGGTCCCGCCTCTCAACTGATGTACAGATTTCTGAGCCTACTGGGCTCTATCATAGCTACATTTGAAACTGTGTATGGAGTCAGCCTCCACCACATCACTGCCTAATGCATTCCATCTGTTAACTACTCTGGCACTGAAAAGTTCTTTCTAACGTCCCTGTGGCTCATTTGGGTACTCGGTCTCCACCTGTGTCCCCTTGTGCGTTTACCACCCGTGTTAAATTAAGTCATCCTTGTCTACCCTGTCAATTCCACTGAGAATTTTGTATGTGGTGATCATGTCTCTCCGAGCTCTTCTGTCTTCCAGTGACGTGAGGTGCAGTTCACTCAGCCTTTCCTGGTAACTCATGCCTCTTAGTTCTGGGACTAGTCAAGTGGCATACCTTTGAATTTTTTCCGGGTTCGTCTTGTGCTTGACAAGGTACGGGCTCCATGTTGGAGCTGCATACTCCAGGATTGGTCTTACATATGTCGTATACAATGTTCTGAGGGATTCCTTACACAGGTTTCTGAAGGGGCAGTTCTGATGTTAGTCAGCCTCGCATACGTCGCCGATGTTATTCTTTTGATGTGGGCTTCAGGAGACAGATTTGGTGTGTTATCAACTCCTGGATCTCTCTCTCTCTCTGTCCGTTTCGTAAAGGACTTCATCTCCCATTCGGTATCCAGTATCTGGTCTCATATTTCCTCCGTCTAGTTTCATTACCTTACATTTACTCGGGTTGAACTTTAGTTGTAATTTCTTCAGTTTGTCTAGGTCATATTGTAGCCTCATACTATCTTCCTCTGTCTTAATCATCCTCATAATTTTTGCATCATCGGCAAATACTGAGAGGAACAAGTCTAGTAATGCCTGGTTAGATATTCCCTCTCTTATCTCTGGGACTTCTGCTTGCTTTACTGTGGAAGACCTCCTGGAATTTCTCATTGAGTTCCTCACACACTTCCTTGTCGTTTGTAGTGAATCTGTCTGTCCCTATCCTCAGTTTCCATTACCTGTTCCTTCACTTTTTTCTCCTGATGTGGCTGTGCAGCAATTAAGTTGAGTCTTTGCCTTGCTTCATATGTCATTTTCGTATTGCCCTTCTGCCTCTCTTCTCACCCTGGCATATTCATTTCTGGCACTCTGGTATCTTTCTCTGCTCTCAAGTGTCCTGTTATTCCTATAGTTTCCACCGTGCTCTTTTACTTATTTGCTTTGCTAGCTTACATCTCTGATTAAACCATGGGATTCTTATCTGCATTTCGCTTTTTTTTTCCTTTTGGACTGGGACAAACTTGTCTGCTGCCTCCTTACACTTCTGCGTGATGTAGTCCATCATGCCTTGGGGGCTGTCTTTACCTGAACTCTGTTTTCCATGTTGTATCTGTTAGGAATTTTCTTATCTCCTCATAGTTTCCCTTTCGGAATGCCAGCCTTTTGTTTTCGGGGCTCCCTTCCTTGAGTACATCAACCCTTCTTCTACCAGATACTCAAACACCAGTACACTGTGATCGCTCATTCCCACGGGGGCTCGAAACAAATTTCACTTATGTCGGAGTCAGAGTGAAGACTAGGTCGAGTCTCGCTGGTTCATCGTTTCCTCTCATTCTTGTGGGTTCCCTGACTGCTGACCTAAAAGCTTCTTATCACCACTTCCAATAGTTTAGCTCTCCACGTTTACTCACTTCCAAGTGATTCCTTGTTTTCCCAGTCTATCTTTCCATGATTGAAGTCCCTCATGATAAGCAGATGAGATCATTTTCTACAGGTGGCAGCAGCTGCTCAATTATAGGGTTAACTACCACGTTGTTATTCTCATACTCTTGCCTGGGTCTTCTGTCATTAGGAGGAGGGTTATATATCACTGCTACTGCTACTCTTGGTCCTCCCATCGTCATTGTGCCTGTTATGAAGTCTCTAAACCCTTCGCAGCCCCAGATAACCATGTCCTCAGAAACTATTCCTTTCTGATCAGTTGATCCACTCCCAATCCTCCCCCTTCCTTCCTTCTCTTTCCTTATTACAGTGTAGTCCTGGGGAAAACACCGCATTCGTTATGATTCCTGAGAGTTTTGTTTCTATGAGCCCCAATTACATCTGGGTTCACTTCTTGTGCTCTTTCCCTGAGTTCACTTGCCTTGCTTGTAATTCCATTTATGTTCGAGTACATCTTTGAAACTCTCTTCTGTCCATTCTCAGCTTCTGTCGATTCCACTGGAATAGGGGAACAAGGGTGTGTCCCCCCTACTGTGTGCACCTACTATCCCGCCACCCCCCCTGCGTGCGTGTGGGTGCGAGAGAGAGAGAGAGAGAGAGAGAGAGAGGAGAGAGAGGAGGGAGAGGAGGAGGGGGGGAGGGAGAGGGAGAGAGGGGGAGAGAGAGAGGAGAGAGAGAGAGAGAGAGAGAGAGAGAGAGAGAGAGATAGAGATAGAGAGAGAGAGAGAGAGAGAGAGAGAGAGAGAGAAAGAGTAGGGGGGGGGGGCGGAGACCCCACAGCAACGCGTGTGGTAATTAATCTCGAAACAATCGAACCGACTTGCTATTGTAAAACGACTCAAGGCTCTAAGAAGTGGCGAGGGAAGGAAAGGGAGATGAAGAGAGATCAGGACGGGATAGGGGATGGGTGCCGAGGAAGTGGAATGTGAGAAGGTAACAAGAATGGGTGGAGAGATGAGTAACTACGTTGTAGGGAAGAATTAAATAACTAAGGGGAGGATTTAAGGGAGAGAGAGAGAGAGGGGGAATGTTATAACCCTTGAAGTCTAGGTATGGGTCTTTTGCTTGCAGTAATCAAAAAATAATTTCGGCCTTGCCTCAAAGTTTGTCTAGGGTATGATTGAAAGTCACTGCTTAACATGCAAAACAATATACTGTACTTAAGGGTAACAAGACATATCAAACAGATAAATGGTAAAAATTATAAGAAGCCAGAATTATCCCTCAGCATGCAATAATATCATAAAATCACTTCATGAGCACAGACAATCTCTTAAACACATGAATGAATCAATGGAGTAGCACAAAATAGTCTTACCAAGAGAATTAACTAAGTATAAAGTACAATAAACAAAATACACCGACTTATCTCCAATACATGTCTCCTCTCATCGAGCTCACCCACGCGACTACCTAGCCTCCCGCCAGCATGGCAGGCGTCCTACCTAAAGATCAACTCAGCACTCACATGAACTCTCGTGAAAACTCTACTAACAGAGTGTAGTACAAAATAACAATATAATCAGTAATCTTAAAGGTATATAATACTGTTACAGTAATCACAGGAATTAATTACAGACAATAACAGGAATTATTCAGAGGGTGAAATATTGACACCAGCTTGAGAGGGGGAGAGAGAGAGAAAGGGGGAGAGAGAGAGAGAGAGAGAGAGAGAGAGAGAGAGAGAGAGAGAGAGAGAGAAGGGGAGGGAGGGAGGGGGAGAGAGAGAGAGAGGGGGGGGGGAGGGAGGGGGAGAGAGAGAGAGAGAGGGGGGGGGGAGGGAGGGAGGGGGAGAGAGAGAGAGAGAGGGGGGGGAGGGAGGGAGGGGGAGAGAGAGAGAGAGAGAGAGGGAGGGGAGGGAGGGAGGGGGAGAGAGAGAGAGAGAGAGAGAGAGAGAGAGAGAGAGAGAGAGAGAGGGGAGGGAGGGAGGGGGAGAGAGAGAGAGAGAGAGAGAGAGAGAGAGAGAGAGAGAGAGAGAGAGAGAGAGAGAGAGAGAGAGAGAGAGAGAGAGAGAGAGAGAGAGAGAGAGAGAGGGGAGGGAGGGAGGGAGAGAGAGAGAGAGAGAGAGAGAGAGAGAGAGAGAGAGAGAGAGAGAGAGAGAGAGAGAGAGAGAACTGAGAAAGAGAGAGCAGCAGACAATGAGAGATTAAGGGAGTTGATGAAAAAATGAACATAGGGGAGAGGAAGGAAAATGGAAATAGGAGGAAGGTGGAGCAGAAAGTAATACGGGGGAGGAAAGGAAGTTGAAGATAATAAAGAGTGCAGGGAAAAGAATGAGAGAATACCAAGAACGAAGGAAGGGAGGATAGAGTAGCAGATAATGCATAGTCACGAACGAGAGTGGTTTAGGTGAGAGAAGATCAGTATGCGGAGAAGAGGAGGAACAGGGTGAAGGGAGAGGAGGAACAGGGTGAAGGGAGAGGAGGAACAGGGTGAAGGGAGAGGAGGAACAGGGTAAAGGGAGAGAAGGAACAGGGTGAAGGGAGAGGAGGAACAGGGTGAAGGGAGAGGAGGAACAGGGTGAAGGGAGAGGAGGAACAGGGTGAAGGGAGAGGAGGAACAGGGTGAAGGGAGAGGAGGAACAGGGTAAAGGGAGAGAAGGAACAGGGTGAAGGGAGAGGAGGAACAGGGTGAAGGGAGAGGAGGAACAGGGTGAAGGGAGAGGAGGACAGGGTGACGGGGGGGGGGGTGGCAGCAGCAGGGTGAGGGGGGAAGCTGGAAGATAGGACATAATAACCACTGGTCACGTCCAATAACCTGAATTGTACCTGTATGGAGTTCTGGGAGTTCTTCTACTCCCCAAGCCCGGCCTGAGGCCAGGCTTGGCTTGTGAGAACTTGGTCTACTAGACTGTAGCTTAGAGCGGCCCACAGCCCCACATATCCACCACAGCCCGGGTGGTCCGGCACTCCTTGGAGAATGTACGACGGGGATCGTTTTCCCAGACGCTAACGATATAACCACCAAGGGAGCAGACCAACGTACCAAGAGATAAGGAAATAATAACCGTATCGGGTCCTGGAACTGCTCCGTGTTACCCCTTGTATCGTTCATGTTCACACTCAGGCCCCTATAGTCCCTAACAGGATAAAGTCCTGCTAACTGCCTCTTCTAACGGGTCTGCTAACTGCCTCTTCTAACGGGTCTGCTAACTGCCTCTTCTAACGGGTCTGCTAAACTATATTCCTCGCGTACATGGTGTTCCTGCAAATTAGTGAGTCACAGTTGTTGATAAATGGTAATTCACTATCAAAACTATGCCTGTCAAGTCGGCAATTTAGTTCAATTGCCATTGACAAACACTCACCACCAACACCGAACTTGGCGGAACTCCACATACGATACCAAACACTTTCCTTTTTCCAACATCATATCTATTGCTAACCTGAACAAATTTTAATTGTTTCGTTATTTAATGTTTATAATTCCTCAGGTCGACCCATGCCACCATCATTCTCTCCAACCGGCAAGCAGACAATAGGCTAGTTATTATTGCAAGACAAGTATACAGTCTCCGTGGTGTAGAGGTAAGACACTCGCCTGGCGTTCCGCGAGCGCTATGTCATGGGTTCGTATCCTGGCCGGGGAGGATTTACTGGGCGCAATTCCTTAACTGTAGCCTCTGTTTAACGCAACAGTAAAATGTGTACTTGGATGAAAAAACGATTCTTCGCGGCAGGGGATCGTATCCCAGGGACCATAGGATTAAGGACCTGCCCGAAACGCTACGCGTACTAGTGGCTGTACAAGAATGTAACAAGTCTTGTATATATCTCAAAAAAAAAAAAAAAAAAAAAAATGTTGTCCATTATGCTAGCAGCTATACCAGACCCAGGAAGCCGCCCCCACCCAAAGTCCTGTTCACGTGCATCTCCCGAACAAAACGGACAATCGAAACTGTTCTTTCTTGTTGAGAAGCTTTGTCGCTCTACCATCTGGAGCCCGACGTCAAGCCTGGCCTCGGGCCGGGCTTGGGGAGTAGAAGAACTCCCAGAACCCCATCAAGCAGGTATCAAGCAGCCAAACTTTAACGTTCCTCCCGCAGCCCAGAGAACTAGTTGGATGTCTAGACTCCCATAAAAAAGTCGGTGATCCAACTGGAAGGATTCGCCCTCCTTTTCCCTAGCACCTTACAGCTACATGTAGCCTGCTGCTTCATCTCCAACACGGCATCTCTTTGTCTTGGGAAGTGTTTCTGCATTGATTTTGGCTTTTCCTCGCCATGTCCCCCCGTGTTCCGGCTGTCGGGGGTAACTACCTCATCCTTCAGTTTGTCGATTTCAGGTTTGAGTGACGAGAGAGCCCGAACACTCTCTCACAAGTCCTGGCCCGCACTTTCACTGTGTCTCGCGTCCTGTACTGCTACCAAAATGACACCACTAGGAAACACATCCACCTAAGAGCACTATATTTGTGCCAGATGAACAAATCCACAAGGGCCGTGACGAGGATTCGAACCTGCGTCCGAGAGCATCCCAGACGCTGCCTTAATCGACTGAGCTACGACAGTCGATTAAGATAAACACAGCCAGAAATCTGGCGGCGTTCGTGTCAGATTTTCGAAAAGTAAATAATGTTGGACTGAGGAGTTAAGAGGGTGGTAAACATAACACAAAGCAAGGCACACAAACCGGTTAAGTTTAAAAAATAGAAAAAAAAAGCCATGGCAAATACTGGCACGAGAAAAGGCCTCGATTTATAAAACAAATTACCGGGTAATATAATAGCCGTAGGATTGTTTCAAGCTTAGGTTAGATATATTTAGGATTTAAGAGACGGTGCCTCTCACGAGCCAATAGGCCTTATTCTCCTGTTACCTGGGTCCTCCCTCCTTTATGGGAGGGGGAACTGCTGAGAACTTGCAAATCCTCTGGCAGCAGCGCGTCAGTCCTGTGCCGGTCCAGGTATGGAGATGGTCTAATCTGACGTGTTTATTAGTTCTGGAGCGCTTCTTATTCCCAAAGTGGACTACATCGTCACAAAGCTCCCATGCTCCTGGTATAATCATTCTGAGTTTCAAGGCTCTGTGAAAAGTGTGAGTGGCGGCGCTTCACTTAAGCCCCATTACTGGTTGCCAAGGCCTGGCGCATATTTGTGTGGTGGTGGTGTCCCTCGCTGATGTGTCGAGACCACCTCTTCCTCCTCCACTCTCTGCTAGGTCAAGACCTCCTCCTCCTCTCCCTGCTACGTCAAGACCTCCTGCTCCTCTTCCTGTTACGTCAAGACGACCTCCTCCTCCTCTCCCTGCTACGTCAAGACCTCCTGCTCCTCTTCCTGCTACGTCAAGACCTCCTGCTCCTCTTCCTGCTACGTCAAGACGTCCTGGTCCTCTCCCTGCTACGTCAAGACGTCCTGGTCCTCTTCCTGCTACGTCAAGACCTCCTGCTCCTCTCCCTGCTACGTCAAGAGCTCCTCCTCCTCTCCCTGCTACGTCAAGAGCTCCTCCTCCTCCTCTCCCTGCTACGTCAAGAGCTCCTCCTCCTCCTCTCCCTGCTACGTCAAGAGCTCCTCCTCCTCCTCTCCCTGCTACGTCAAGAGCTCCTCCTAGCCCCCCCTCAACACACAAAGTCGAGCACACTCCCGTCTCTTACCTTTCAGGTTGTATCGTTTCCAGAAATCAAGAAAATTTCAGGTGATATTAACGTGCCTTGAGTGAGGCAACAATATACGTCAAGATTTTGTGTTATGGGTGTTCTGTGGAACTTTTATTTTCATGATGTACGTAAACTGTCCTGAATATACATATTGGTAGACTGGAATATTGGAGTTAAATAATGTCGAAGAGAATTTCAATATCTGGAAGTATTCTCATAACGAATTCCACCTCGTTTGGGCCCCGTGCTTAGAGTTCCATCCCATCGTGGCCCCCCCCCCTCGTGGCCCGCACCCCCCTCGTGGCCCGCACCCCCCTCGTGGCCCGCACCCCCTCGTGGCCCGCACCCCCTCGTGGGCCCCCCCTCGTCGATCAACCCTCGTCTACCCATACACGCACTTTGTTTCAATTGTAAATTACACAAATCTTGTAGCAGGCTGTTCAGCAGGCAGGCAGACTGACAAGTAGGCAGGTAATAATTGCAGGCGGGCAAGCAGGCAGTTAGGCAAGCCATCAAGTAGGCAAGCAGAAATGCAGGCAATTGATTAATATGGAACACTAAGTCCACGGTTTTAACGATAGAGATTTTCAATGTATTGGTATTTTTTCATATGCATTGTTACAGAGCTTCAGTTCATCTGTTGTTACGTAATGCTCCTCATGTGTGACGGAGTGAACTTGACGCCGGCGTCACAAGACCGAAGTGAACTCCGGCCATATTTTTGTGGCGTCAATCAGTACATCTCCACCTGGTGGGCGACGTCTATATTAACGTAT
>NC_091171.1:18330662-18348162 GCF_040958095.1 Procambarus clarkii
AGCAGCTGTCTAAGTTCCCGGCCCCTATTTACTGCTACGTGCATTAGGGTGAAAGAAACTCTGCCCATTTGTTTCTGCTTCTGTCGGAAATCGAACCCGGGCCTTTAGGACTATGACCCCAGAGCGCTGTCCATTCAGCCGCGAGACCCCCTGTTTGTGTGTGTGTGGGGGGGGGGGGGAGGGGTGGAGAGGTGGCAGTAAACCAGGCAGCCTTGCAGGGGTTTGAAATTACCAAACATGAGGTTAAGAGGCATCCGTCAGACCTGGATGTGAGAAAGACTGTTGACTGTGAGATTCCGGAGGGAATCTCACCATGGGTACTGAAAGAGTGTGCAGAAGCACTCTGCTTGCCACACTCCATGGTATATAATGGGTCACTGGAGATATAGTATGGTATATAGTATGTCCTCTTGCGAGAGGCAGGAGGCACTGAACCTCAGGCCGGTGTCCCTAACTTGTATACCATGTACGGCGAAGGAGAAGATCGTGAGAAAAACCCTAGTAGCCCATCTGGAGACAAGGGACTTCGTGACACCCCGTCACGGCGACAGCTGGCGTGTGTCCAGCGTGCCAGACACACTCATCCTGAGGGCGGTGGTGGACCCCATACTCATCCCCATGGACGGTGGAGGACCCCATACTCATCCCCATAGACGGTGGTGGACCCCATACTCATCACCATGGACGGTGGTGGACCCCATACTCATCACCATGGACGGTGGTGGACCCCATACTCATCCCCATGGACGGTGGTGGACCCCATACTCATCACCATGGACGGTGGTGGACCCCATACTCATCACCATGGACGGTGGTGGACCCCATACTCATCCCCATGGACGGTGGTGGACCCCATACTCATCCCCATGGACGGTGGTGGACCCCATACTCATCACCATGGACGGTGGTGGACCCCATACTCATCCCCATGGACGGTGGTGGACCCCATACTCATCACCATGGACGGTGGTGGACCCCATACTCATCCCCATGGACGGTGGTGGACCCCATACTCATCCCCATGGACGGTGGTGGACCCCATACTCATCACCATGGACGGTGGTGGACCCCATACTCATCCCCATGGACGGTGGTGGACCCCATACTCATCCCCATGGACGGTGGTGGACCCCATACTCATCCCCATGGACGGTGGTGGACCCCATACTCATCCCCATGGACGGTGGTGGACCCCATACTCATCCCCATGGACGGTGGTGGACCCCATACTCATCCCCATGGACGGTGGTGGACCCCATACTCATCCCCATGGACGGTGGTGGACCCCATACTCATCACCATGGACGGTGGTGGACCCCATACTCATCCCCATGGACGGTGGTGGACCCCATACTCATCACCATGGACGGTGGTGGACCCCATACTCATCACCATGGACGGTGGTGGACCCCATACTCATCCCCATGGACGGTGGTGGACCCCATACTCATCCCCATGGACGGTGGTGGACCCCATACTCATCCCCATGGACGGTGGTGGACCCCATACTCATCACCATGGACGGTGGTGGACCCCATACTCATCACCATGGACGGTGGTGGACCCCATACTCATCACCATGGACGGTGGTGGACCCCATACTCATCACCATGGACGGTGGTGGACCCCATACTCATCCCCATGGACGGTGGTGGACCCCATACTCATCACCATGGACGGTGGTGGACCCCATACTCATCCCCATGGACGGTGGTGGACCCCATACTCATCACCATGGACGGTGGTGGACCCCATACTCATCACCATGGACGGTGGTGGACCCCATACTCATCACCATGGACGGTGGTGGACCCCATACTCATCACCATGGACGGTGGTGGACCCCATACTCATCACCATGGACGGTGGTGGACCCCATACTCATCCCCATGGACGGTGGTGGAAAGGGATACAGAGGCATAATGGGATCAGGAAATGAAGCGATAGTTCATGTACCTAAGTAACAATCTTGTGTGCGGTGCAGACTCCCAGATGGACTTACCACCGAGCCTAAGCCAAGCCAGGGTAACTAAGCCTAAGCCAGGGTAACTAAGCCTAAGCCAAGCCAGGGTAACGTCCACAACTCTGCTAACTTTACTGGACGACTCATACATGTGAGGTTGTGTCTGCATGACTGCAAAATAAGATGATGATAAGAGTTATTGGTGGGAATTCCACCTTGTCTCAAGTCTATTCATCATTTTTGCTGTTCCCGGAGTATTGCTGCTGTGAGGCTGCTCAAGGGGGAAGGGGGGACCAGCGATGGTAAGCAGTTCCCCTTTTTACTACCAAATATTTTGACTAACTTATCAGTTTTATCCATTCGGAGACCATGGCGCGTACATCATTTATGCGACCAGTCTCCTGTACTGACGGCACTTACAGTAACTAATTGGTCAACTGTAACAACGGGTGGTGACGGACCGTCACTAGTGAACCAGATTTTGAAACAACTATTCTTAGTATAGTACACATATGTACTATATTAGGGCTAAGATTGCTAGGAGAGATTGGGTCGCAATATTTATGTTGAGGTTAAAATGTTTCCGGTTTGTTGTCAATATGCAATAATACAAGTTGTGGTGATGCATCACTACACACTGGTACTCTCCACCACAGTGGTACTGTGTGTACTTGTTGTGGGAGAGGACGGTTTGTGCGGTGATGTGAGACCAGGCTACACCACTACCATACACCTTCACCACTACACCACACCACTCAACCCTCACCACCACTACACCACACCACTCATCACCTATCAACCAAGTTACCCGTCTTGCTAATTTCCAACCCATCAATAAAAACAAGCTTGTGGGGTGAGTGTGTAATGTTGGAGTGTGTGGCCGTGGGCGCCCCCTTGAGGGCCACACACAAGGCACCGTGGGTGGCCGTGGGCGCCCCCTTGAGGGCCACACACAAGGCACCGTGGGTGGCCGTGGGCGCCCCCTTGAGGGCCACACACAAGGCACCGTGGAACATGGACCACAACCACCACTATACAACAGCCACCAGGGCCACCCACAGCCACAAGAACACTGCAACGCGTGCTACAGGCAAGCAACAGCTGCAGGAGCCGCTTGTGCTGGAAGGTGAAAGTGAAGGAGAGACGGGAGGGAGGGAGGGAGGGAGGGGGAAATAGGTGAGAGGGGAGGGAGGGAGAGGGCAAGAGTGAGGGCAGGGCCACAATTACCCAACTTGCCTGCTCCTTCAAGTTACTCTCTCCCACCTCACACACTGCATGGTCAACCTCACCTCCAGTTATAATACTCTTTCATGGCGGGTGTGTATTCACCTATTTGTGTTTGCGGGGGTTGAGCTTTGTCTCTTTGGTCCCGCCTCTCAACTGTCAATCAACTGGTGTATAGGTTCCTGAGCCTACTGGGCTCTATCATATCTACATTTGAAACTGTGTATGGAATCAGCCTCCACCACATCACTGTCTAATGCATCCCATTTATTAACTACCCTGACACTGAAAAAATTCTTTTTAATGTCTGTGGCTCATTTGGGTACTAAGTTTCCACCTGTGTTCCCTTGTTCGTGTTTCACCCGTGCTGAAGAGTTTGTTTTTGTCCACCCTGTCAATTCCCCTGAGAATTTTGTAGGTGGTTATCATGTCTCCCCTTACTCTTCTGTTTTCCAGGGATGTGAGGTTCAGCTCCTTCAGTCTTTCCTCGTAGTTCATACCTCTCAGTTCCGGGACGAGTCTGGTGGCATATCGCTGTATCTTCTCTAACTTTGTTTTGTGTTTAACTAGATATGGACTCCAGACAGGAGCTGCATATTCCAGGATTGGTCTGACATAAGTGGTATACAGGGTCCTGAACGATTCCTTACACAAGTTTCTAAAGGCAGTTCTTATGTTGGCCAGTCAATCATATAACCTCAAGATATGCCGCTGATGATATCCTTTTGATGTGGGCCTCTGGGGACAGGTTCGGTGTGATATCAACCCCCCAGATCTTTCTCTCTATTTGACTCTTGCAGGATTTCACCTCCCAGATGATACCTTGTGTTCACCCTTCTGCTCCCTTCGCCTAATTTCATTACTTTACACTTTCCTGAGTTGAACTTTAGCAGCCATTTTCTAGACCACCCCTTAAGTGGTGTGTGTACTCATCTATTTGTGTCTGTAGGATCGAGCATTGACTCTTGGATCCCGCCTTTCGAGCATCGGTTGTTTACAGCAATGACTATGGTCCTATTTCCCTATCATACCTAGTTTTAAAATTATGAACAGTATTTGCTTCCACAACCTGTTCCTTAAATTATTAAGTGCATTCCATTTTCCCACTACACTCACGCTGAGTTTCCAGCTTCCAACCATGTCACCTCGTTCTGTTACTATTCCGTGTGAACATTTAGTCTATGTCCACTCTGTCAATCCCACTGGGTATTTTATACGCTCCTATCATTCTCCCCCTCTCCCTTCTTCTTTCTAGTGTCGTAAGGCACAGTTCCTTCAGGCGCTCCTCATACCCCATCCCTCGTAACTCTGGGACGAGTCTCGTTGCAAACCTCTAAACCTTTTCCAGTTTCCTTATATGGTTCTTCAGATGGGGACTCCATAATGAGGCGACATACTCTAAGACTGGCCTCACGTAAGCAGTGTAAAGCGCCCTAAATGCCTCCTTACTTAGGTTTCTGAATGATGCTCTAACTTTTGCCAGTGTAGAGTACGCTGCTGTCGTTATCCTATTTGTATATTGGGACCAATTATGGGATCCGACATTGGGATCTTACCAATTAAGATCTGACCAATTATGGGATCCGATCCGACAACTGGGACCGACTAAAATGCCTAAATCTATATTCTGTGTGTGTGTGTGTGTGTGTGTTATATTTACATTTAAAGCTGTGTAGACTACCTAGACTCCATACATCTTTACTACTAGAATCCACTCAGTGAAACATCTAAACAATTGGGACCGACTAAAATGCCTAAATCTGTACTCCCTTGAGCGCAGGCGGGAGAGATACATAATAATTTACACGTGGAAAATAGTAGAGGGGCTGGTCCCGAACCTGCACACAAAAATAACATTACATGAGACCAGACGGCATGGCAGGATGTGCAGAATATCCCCGTTGAAAGCAGAGGTGCAACAGGTACTCTGAGAGAGAACTCTATCAACATCAGAGGCCCGAGACTGTTCAACACGCTTCCACTACACATAAGGGGCATAACTGGCAATCCCCTCACAGTGTTCCAGAGAGAACTGGATAAACACCTCCAAAGGATACCTGATCAACCAGGCTGTGATTCACACGTCAAGCTGCGAGCAGCCGCGTCCAACGACCTGGTTGATCAGACCATCAACCAGGAGACCTACCTGGTCAGAGACCGGGCCGCGGTGACCTTGACCCCCGGAAAGGTGACCGGCAGTATGTAACGGCAAGGTATAGTGTTCTCACTAACCCAAGACATTTGTTCTCTCATAAACACGAAAACATATTAATTAATGCAGCCAACTTGTTTGATACAAGACTAACGCACCCAGCAACGCACCGTCATGCACCACCACCAACACGCGCGCGCGCACACACGGTGCGCCTTCGAATATAAATAAGAGCAACACACATCATAATGACGTCATCAAGTATGCACCAATAAGAGACGAGCCCGACGGCCGCTGGTGACGTCAGGTAGTGTATGTAAACAAGAGGGGCGCAAGACACGAGGCTCCACCCGCTGCCCAACAGTGGTGCAGCCATCACTTGCTTACTCAGTCAAGGTCGGCCGGGCAGGCCAACTCTCTAGGAAACCCTGCCTCCACCGCGGCCCCCTCCTCCCTCCCTCCCCAACTCACACCAGTGTATAACCCCACCACTTGCCCCCTCATATACACCCCTCAGTAACGTATGTAACCCTTCATCAACCTGCCCCTCATATATACACCTCAGTCACGTGTATGAGGTGTGTATATGTTGTTGGTGCCTCGAATATACTGTGAACAATTATATTCAGAACACTGTCACCATGTTAATACAGCCCACTATCACTACATTAATACAGCCCACTATCACTACATTAATACAGCCCACTATCACTACATTAATACAGCCCACTATCACTACATTAATACAGCCCACTATCACTACATTAATACAGCCCACTATAACTACATTAATACAGCCCACTATCACTACATTAATACAGCCCACTATCACTACATTAATACAGCCCACTATCACTACATTAATACAGCCCACTATCACTACATTAATACAGCCCACTATCACTACATTAATACAGCCCACTATCACTACATTAATACAGCCCACTATCACTACATTAATACAGCACAGTGTCACCAGTTAATACAGTACACTGTCACCCAATTAATTAATATAATATTGTCATCAAGTCTTCAGTGAAGTTCTTTATAGAACAATTTAATTTGAAATTAAATGGTTTATATAAGAGGAAATGATTGAAGTTAATTTTGGCAACTGACAAATTTATATATATATTATATATATATATATATATTATATATATATATATATATATATATATATATATATATATATATATATATATATATATATATATATACGAACAATCATGAACGGTCTCCAGGCATATATGCAACTGAAAACTCACCCCCAGAAGTGACTCGAACCCATACTGCCAGAAGCAATGCATCTGATGTACAGGATGGTACATCAGATGCATTGCTTCTGGCAGTATGGGTTCGAGTCACTTCTGGGGTGTGAATTATTATATATATATATATATATATATATATATATATATATATATATATATATATATATATATATATAAAATAGCAGCGCACTTTGGTGGAGTTTACTGAAGGTAGAAGACACATTGCCAGACTTGGCCAAGAGCGGTTTACTGAGTATTCAAGACTGTACACAATATAGTATTTACATTAAACACTGAGAACATAAGAGTGGAAACAGGAGTGGAGAAGAGTGTTGACGGAAGGGAGGATGTTGAGGAGTGTGGCAGATGACCGTCATGTTGGAGGGACACTGGCAGCGAGCACTCCACCTGTTGCACACACACACCCACCACCTGACGGCACCCTCTTACACCCACTCCCACCATATCACCTCATGACACTATTCCTCTCTGCTTTCCTGAACGCCACTAGTGAATGGAACATCTCACAGGACGCAACACCGGTCACTATACCACAGTGACGAAGGAGGCTCGCCACCACCACTACCACGAGCACCACCACCACCAACACCACACACCACCACCACCACCCCCAACACCACCACGGCCGCTGCCGCCACATGCAACACTCTCCGAAACCTTGCTCGCGCCTCAATATTAAATCTCAATTCAATTTTGTAAAACACTGCACTTATAAAACTATATATATATATCATATATATTTAATCTATGATGTTTTTCGATTTAAAAATCAAATGATTTAAAGACGAGAAATAAAAAGGTGCCACATAAATGTGTTGTGATGTTAGCCAGCCTGCGCACTGGACGCCAGCCCGGTGTATTGTAATCAATGCTCCCGAGTGGCCAACGTATCTTTCTTTTCCCAGACTTTAGCCTTCGCGACACGCAAAGTAAAGTGAATCTATGTCATCCACCTTCAGGACGATAACACAGTACAGGTGTGCGAGCGTGCAGGTGAGAGAGACAACTGGCCCTTGGTTCATGGCGGAGTATAGAGGTTCACGAGGAAACCTGGCTGGCTGGGTGGTGGGTGGCTGGGTAGGTGGGTGGTGGGTGGCTGGGTGGTGGGTGGCTGGGTAGGTGGGTGGTGGGTGGCTGGGTGGTGGGTGGAGAGCACAACAGCTGTCGGATGTCCCTGGTGGTTTTGTCGGGCCATTGTTCACTCACCAATTACCGTTCTTCCTCACATTCTTCTTCACGTTAATAATAGAGACTGATGACAAAATCTGAACATATTAAACCCTAATCATACTCGGCGCAATCAGTCAAATTGTGTTGAAAAGTTGTGGAGGAGAGCGAGGAGTGTGGGAACATTACAACACGGATAAAGTTCTCCTTGACACTGGCAGCCAACGAGAGCATGAGCCTTAGCAACTGTGGCGTGTGTGGGGTCAAGACCAAGACAGAGAGTGCCAAACAGCCTTGTTTACAATGGCCACGTGGGTGGCTGAGTCACAGTTTACACCACATAAATATTTCAGTCTCATCATCAGTGTTGTGTGTCAGTAAGGTTGAAAATACCGTTGTCTCCCCGCTCTCACGTGCTCCTATGAACCTACACACCAGTATTTAAGAAAACATGATGCTATGTGCAGCACTCGGGAGCTACGAACACCACCACTACCCACACCTCACTTCCTCACAGACTACTCCTCACTAACAACAAACTTCAAAGCAATACAATAAGTTAAATTAAACTATATTATGAGGTTAGACAAAAACAAAAAAACAGCACCGTTAGCTTAGAGCTAACCTGACTCAAGATGATACAATGGGGGAGGTGGGATATGGGCCAGTGCATATTGGCCCAAGTGCCACATTTTCAGAAATATCCGCACCTACTGCAAATCCCCCCCCCCATGGCAACTCCGTAATAGAGGCTGTGTTTTTAGTAGAGTAATTTAGCAGTTTTCAGTTCTTCATAATATTCAATTTTCTGATAAAACAGATGGACAGGGAGAGAGGAAAGGAGAAAGGGGAGAGGAAGAGAGAAGTTATGAAGGTGGAGGAGTGAGAGGAGGAGAGATGGGAAGAGATGAGTGGGGGACACGGGGGGGAGGGGAGGGGGGGGGTGGAGGAAGCGACCCGAGCACAGCTGGACACCCTATTTAGTGTGTGTATTTATTATTTGTCTGCAGAATCGAGCAATTAGCTCTTGGTCCCCGCCTTTCTAACCAATCTATTTTTTTCTCTTACTATGTCTACTACATATATTACTTTTTAACACACACTCATCCCCAAGAAGCAGCCCGTAGCAGCTGTCTAACTCCCAGGTACCTATTTACTGCTAGGTGAACAGGCGTACCACAGTGAAAGAAACTCTGACCATTTGTTTCTGCCTCAGCCAGGAATCGAACCCGGGCCCCTAGGACTATGAACCTTAATGGGTGTAATGTGTATAATGTGTGTGTGAGAGTGTGTACTCACCTATTTATGCTTTCGGGGGTTGAGTTCTGGCTCTTTGGTCCCGCCTCTCAACCGTCAATCAACTGGTGTACAGATTCCTGAGCCTATTGGGCTCTATTATATCTACATTTGAAACTGTGTATGGAGTCAGCCTCCGCCACATCACTTCCTAATGCATTCCACCTGTTAACTACTCTGACACTGAAAAAGTTCTTTCTAACGTCCCTGTGGCTCATTTGGGTACTCAGTTTCCACCTGTGTCCCCTTGTTCGCGTACCACCCGTGTTAAAAAGTTTATCCTTATCCAACCTGTCAATTCCTCTGAGAATTTTGTAGGTTGTGATCATGTCTCCCCTTACTCTTCTGTCTTCCTGTGTCGTAAGGTGCATTTCCCGCAGCCTGTCCTCATAACTCATGCCTCTTAGTTCTGGGACTAGTCTAGTGGCATACTTTTGGACTTTTTCCAGCTTCGTCTTGTACTTGACAAGGTACGGGCTCCATGCTGGGGCCGCATACTCCAGGATTGGTCTTACATATGTGGTGTACAAGATTCTGAATGATTCCTTACACAGGTTCCTGAACGCTGTTCTGATGTTAGCCAGCCTCGCATATGCCGCAGACGTTATTATTTTTATGTGGGCTTCAGGAGACAGGTTTGGTGTGATATCAACTCCTAGATCTTTCTCTCTGTCCGTTTCATTAAGTACTTCATCTCCTATTCTGTATCTTATGTCTGGCCTCCTGTTTCCACTGCCTAGTTTCATTACTTTGCTTTTTCTCGGGTTGAACTTCAACAGCCATTTGTTGAACCATTCATTCAGTCTGTCTAGGTCATCTTGTAGCCTCCTACTATCATCCTCTGTTTCAATCCTCCTCATAATTTTTGCATCATCGGCAAACATTGAGAGAAACGATTCTATACCCTCTGGGAGATCATTTACATATATCAGTAACAGTATAGGTCCAAGGACTGGCCCCTGCGGGACTCCACTCGTAACGTCTCGCCAATCTGAGACCTCACCCCTCACATTCACTCGTTGTCTCCTGTTGCTTAGGTACTCCTTTATCCAATGGAGTACCTTCCCTTTCACTCCAGCCTGCATCTCCAGCTTTTTCACTAGCCTCTTGTGTGGTACTGTATCAAAGGCTTTCTGACAATCCAAAAATATGCAGTCTGCCCACCCTTCTCTTGCCTGGTCGTAGAATTCAAGGAACCCTATGAGGCAGGACCTGCCATCCCTGAACCCATGCTGATGCTGTGTTACAGTTATTTTGCTCCAGATACTCCACTAACTTTCTTCGCACAATCTTCTCCATCAGCTTGCATGGTATGCAGGTTAGGGACACTGGCCTGTAGTTCAGTGACTCCTGTCTATCCCCTTTCTTGTATATCAGGACTACGTTAGCTGCTTTCCAAATTTCTGGCAGTTCCCCTGTTGCCAGTGATTTGTTATACACTATGGAGAGTGGTAGGCACAGTTCTTCTGCTCCTTCCTTTAATATCCAAGGGGAGATTCCATCTGGTCCTATAGCCTTTGTCACATCCAACTCTAGTAAACACTTCCTTACTTCCCCGCTGGTAATCTCAAACTCTTCCAGTGGTTTCTGGTTAGCTATTCCTTCTCTTATCTCTGGAACTTCTCCTTGCTCTAAGGTGAAGACCTCCTGGAATTTCTTATTCAGTTCCTCACACACTTCCTTGTCATTTGTAGTGAATCCTTCTGCCCCTATCCTTAATTTCATAACCTGTTCCTTTACTGTTGTTTTTCTCCTGATGTGGCTATGCAGCAATTTAGGCTGAATCTTAGCCTTGCTTGCGATGTCATTTTCGTATTGTCTTTCTGCCTCTCTTCTCATCCCGACATATTCATTCCTGGCATTCTGGTATCTTTCTCTGCTCTCCAGTGTTCTGTTATTCCTATAGTTTCTCCATGCCCTTTTACTTTGATGCTTAGCTAGCCTACATCTCTGATTAAACCATGGGTTTCTCATCTTCATTTCACCGTTTTCCTTTTGGATTGGGACAAACTTGTTTGCTGCGTCCTTGCACTTCTGCATGATGTAGTTCATCATATCTTGGGCCGTCTTTCCCCTGAGCTCTGTTTCCCATGCTATATCTGTTAGGAATTTTCTTATCTCCTCATAGTTTCCCTTTCGGTATGCTAACCTTTTGGTTTTGGTATCCCTCATCGAGTTCAATAACCCTTCTTCAATTAGGTACTCAAACACCAGTACACTGTGGTCGCTCATTTCTACTGGGTCCTCAAAACCGATTTCTCTTATGTCGGAGTCGTTCAGAGTGAAGACTAGGTCGAGTCTTGCTGGTTCGTCATTTCCTCTCATCCTTGTGGGTTCTCTGACATGCTGGGTTAAAGAGTTTTTAGTCACCACCTCCAATAGTTTGACTCTCCGCATATCCTCTCCTCCATGTGGTTCCTTGTTCTCCCAGTCAATCCTTCCATGATTGAATTCCCCATGATGAGGTAGGATCTATTTCTACAGGCAGCAGAGGCTGCCCTCTCAATTTGCCATGTTGTTGTTTTCATACTCTTGACTGGGTCTTCTGTCATTTGGTGGAGGGTTGTATATTACTGCTACTACTATTCATGGTCCTACCATTGTCATGGTGCCTGCTATGTAGTTTCTGAACCCCTCACAGCCTGGGATAGCCATTTCCTTAAAACTCCATTTCTTTCTCATGAGTAGGGCCACTCCGCCTCCTCCGCTACCTTCTCTCTCTTTCCTTATTACTATGTACTCCTGGGAAAATACGGCATTCGTTATGATTACAGAGTTTTGTTTTAGTGAGTCCAATTATATCTGGGTTCACTTCTTGTGCTCTTTCCCTTAGTTCACTTGTCTTGTTTGTGATCCCATCTATGTTCGAGTACATCACCCTGAAACTCTCTTCTGCTTCTCTTCTGGAAGGGGGGGGGGGGACCTGTGGGATCTGGGGTGAGTGGGAGCTGGGAGGATCTGGTACAGGGAGACTGGCGGAGGAGGGAGGGCTTGGGGTGGGGGGGGGAGAGGGAGGATAGGGGGAGGGTGAGAGGGGGAGGGTAGGGTTGGGGGGATGAGAGGGGGAGGGTAGGGGGGGGGGAGAATGAGAGGGGAGGCTTTGGGGGGTGAGAGGGGAGGGTTGGGGGAGCATGGGGGGCAGAAAAGGGGGGAGGGGAAGGCTGAGGTGGGCGAGGAAGAGGGGAGGGTTTAGGGGAGAGGGGAAGACTTAGGTGGGGTGGGGGAGAGTGGGTGGATTAGGGGGACGGGGGAGAACGAAGGGCTTGGGGGTGGGAGAGACGGGAGGGCATGTGGGAGAAGGGAGGGCTTGGGGGATGGGGGAGAAGGGAGGTCCTGGGAAGAGGGGAGAGTGGGAGGAGGGGGGTGAGTGGGAGGAGGGGGTCGGTGGGGGAGGGTGCTCTAGGTGGTTACTTAGTGGGGGGCTGACAGGGGATGGGGCAGGTTGAGTGTCTGTTGGGTAGAATGTGGGGGTGGTGCCCCACTCCCTGTGGCTGTTGCACTGTTTGAGGAGGGTTCTCCACTCCCCTCTGGGATTGTAGGGTTCGGGGTTGTGGTTCTCTGATTCCTTTCTCTCTCCCTGCGCTCCTTCCTCGCGTCTGCTGCCTGCTTTCTCTCTTCCCTTGTCATATCCCTCTGCAGGAATACTTTTTTGAGTATTCTGTATGTGTGTGTGTGTGTGTGTGTGTACTCACCTAGTTGTGCTTGCGGGGGTTGGGCTCTGGCTCTTTGGTCCCGCCTCTCAACCGTCAATCAACAGGTGTACAGGTTCCTGAGCCTATTGGGCTCTATCATATCTACACTTGAAACTGTGTATGGAGTCAGCCTCCACCACATCACTGCCTAATGCATTCCATTTGTGTGTGTGTGTACACGTATAAGAGAATGTCCAAAGCTGGAAGGCAGATGCTTGGAGCTAGCCTCATCCAAATTTGCAGAGGGAATGGTCTGGGGTATTAGACAGTCATAAGCAGGTCGGGGCAGAACTAAGTTAAATACTTTGAAGAAATATATTAAAAAACTATAAACCGGTTGTGAGACTTTTACAAGTCAGCATTGGTCTAGTGGTAGAGTACGCGACTGGCAATGCTGGGGTCAAGGTTCACGCCCACCTATAGTCCCAATGGAGTTTCTCATTGATATATATATATCACGTTAATATGATTTGTGTATGTATACACCATTATTACTCTTGTATGCTGCGCTGGGGTCGGCGGTTCGAGTCTCCAAGTGCTCAGGTGAATGACATGCTGGGGTGACTGTGCTCCCAACATGGGCGGCGTGTGGGGGTTCGTGGCTGGTAGACACACTCTACCACTCTCCACCTAAGTGACCTCATCACGCCTCATCATTAATGTAAATGTCATTTAACATTTAAATAATGTGAGGAAATGTCAGCCGGGAGACATTTCCCCGGCGGGCGCGGGCTTATCGCCACCTGTCTCTCCACTGATTACTTTATCTCGGGCTGGTTTTTGTTACATAATCAAGAGGATTTGACGTTATTTCCTTTGTCATAATAACAAAATGTCACCCAACTCTGATATCGTACAATAAAGAAAAGACATTAAATTATCTTGTCATTTACTTAACAATTGTTATTTGTCTTTAATTTACGTATAATAAAAGTTATTAATCAAGTGACTGAACATGAATCACAGGTTCTTGGGTCTGCTCCCTCACTGAGAATCATAGCGATCTGTTGACTATTGATTATATCAAATTCATTAAAAATTATTTTTTTAATGAATTACATTTAAAATGTAATTACATTTTACATTATAGCAAGAACACCAATTACATTTAAAATGTAATTGCTAATGATGCTGATAATAATAACGATAAGAACCCAGCCGGACCAACCGGACTGTCGTGGATATGAGGGCCTGCGGGCCGCTCCAAGCAACAGCCTGGTGGACCAAGCTCTCACTAGTCGAAGAACACCCAGAGCCCCATCCAGGTACAGTCCAGGTGCAGCTATCAATAATGCTACCAGGAAAGAGAGGAGGTGGCGTAACAAGCGTGGGTAGGAATACCCTCCAAGTGAGGTAAAGGTATTATCTACTGTGATCCTCTGAAGCCTAACCTTCACTATTCAACACACTCTCAGTCGTTTCATTCTACCAACATTACAGCTCGTCTAAATAATCAACGGAGTCAGATTTTGTCTCCCGTGGATTCTGCTTGATACCTGCTTGATGGTATCAAGCAGGTATCAAGCAGGTATCAAGCAGAATTCCTTCCCATATTGGTCTCAGAATGCATGACAGCACCGGGGAGTTAGCCAACACATTTGCTCGTAAAAAACTACCATCGTGAATTGCCTTTGAGCGACCTCTGGGATTTATTATCCTGGTGACAATAACACAATGTAGTAGACTTGAGGAAAAGTGGATGTTCACACCAGTTACTCCATCTACCATCTTTCTATTATGCAAGAAGAACCGCACGTCTATGGATCATCCAATAAAGTTAGCAGAGTTTTAGACGTTACCGCGGCTAGGGACTAGGTTTGGCTACAAGTACGTCTGGAAGTTTGCAACGTCTGCTGACGTAGACTTGACTAAATGTAAACTCTGTCAGCAGAATTATACACATACTTTGCGAAAAAAAATTAATTCAGCGTTAAGTCTATCATTAGCTCAAGAAATGTGTAAGTACTGCATTCTAAATGATGTAGTGCCAAAAATCTTAGCTAAATATTCGAAGTTTGGTGAGTGAAGGTGCAGCCTGCATTTGACTGTAAAGCTGCCGCCCAGTTGGGTGGGTGTGGAGCAACACTAGTGACTGTGTGACTCACTCACCACTTGTAAATTGCCTTGTATAGAGACTGTTGTGGGTCCACTTCTCAACAACTTGTTATATTAAAAGCTATTGATATATGTGAATATATTTGTGTATGCATTATATTATATATATATATATATATATATATATATATATATATATATATATGCGTGTGTGTGTGTGAGTACGTATGTGTTTATTACAAATTATGTAACTAGGTCCACATGACTGTTGCTTAACTAAATGAACTGTGGAGGTTCAACTTCTGAAACCATTGTTACCAGCGCCCACAGAATGGGTATGGGGTCCACCAGCGCCCACAGAATGGGTATGGGGTCCACCAGCGCCCACAGAATGGGTATGGGGTCCACCAGCGCCCACAGAATGGTATGGGGTCCACCAGCGCCCACAGAATGGGTATGGGGTCCACCAGCGCCCACAGAATGGGTATGGGGTCCACCAGCGCCCACAGAATGGGTATGGGGTCCACCAGCGCCCACAGAATGGGTATGGGGTCCACCAGCGCCCACAGAATGGGTATGGGGTCCACCAGCGCCCACAGAATGGTATGGGGTCCACCAGCGCCCACAGAATGGGTATGGGGTCCACCAGCGCCCACAGAATGGGTATGGGGTCCACCAGCGCCCACAGAATGGGTATGGGGTCCACCAGCGCCCACAGAATGGGTATGGGGTCCACCAGCGCCCACAGAATGGGTATGGGGTCCACCAGTGCCCACAGAATGGGTATGGGGTCCACCAGCGCCCACAGAATGGGTATGGGGTCCACCAGCGCCCACAGAATGGGTGTGGGTCCACCAGCGCCCACAGAATGGGTATGGGGTCCACCAGCGCCCACAGAATGGGTATGGGGTCCACCAGTGCCCACAGAATGGGTATGGGGTCCACCACCACCACCGCCGACAAGGTGGGTATGGGGTCCACCACCACCGCCGCCAAGGTGGGTATGGGGTCCACCGCCGCCGACAAGGTGGGTATGGGGTCCACCACCACCGCCGACAAGGTGGGTATAGGGTCCACCACCACCGCCGCCAAGGTGGGTATGGGGTCCACCGCCGCCGACAAGGTGGGTATGGGGTCCACCACCGCCGCCAAGGTGGGTATGGGGTCCACCGCCGCCGACAAGGTGGGTATGGGGTCCACCACCACCACCGCCGACAAGGTGGGTATGGGGTCCACCACCGCCGCCAAGGTGGGTATGGGGTCCACCAGCGCCGACAAGGTGGGTATGGGGTCCACCACCACCACCGCCGACAAGGTGGGTATGGGGTCCACCACCGCCGCCGCCAAGGTGGGTATGGGGTCCACCGCCGCCGACAAGGTGGGTATGGGGTCCACCACCGCCGCCAAGGTGGGTATGGGGTCCACCACCACCGCCGACAAGGTGGGTATGGGGTCCACCACCACCGCCGACAAGGTGGGTATGGGGTCCACCACCACCGCCGACAAGGTGGGTATGGGGTCCACCACCACCGCCGACAAGGTGGGTATGGGGTCCACCACCACCGCCGCCAAGGTGGGTATGGGGTCCACCACCACCGCCGACAAGGTGGGTATGGGGTCCACCACCACCGCCGCCAAGGTGGGTATGGGGTCCACCACCACCGCCGACAAGGTGGGTATGGGGTCCACCACCACCGCCGCCAAGGTGGGTATGGGGTCCACCACCACCGCCGACAAGGTGGGTATGGGGTCCACCACCACCGCCGCCAAGGTGGGTATGGGGTCCACCACCACCGCCGACAAGGTGGGTATGGGGTCCACCACCACCACCGACAAGGTGGGTATGGGGTCCACCACCACCGCCGACAAGGTGGGTATGGGGTCCACCACCACCACCGACAAGGTGGGTATGGGGTCCACCACCACCGCCGCCAAGGTGGGTATGGGGTCCACAGTAAATGAGCAAAGGACCGTGTAGGCAGGTTGCTAACATGTCCACAAGTGGTGGAGAAGATGGCGAGAGTTGTGTGGTGGTGACACTTTACACTTCCTCTACAACAAGTAACAATAACTTACCCACTAATACTGTGATAGACACGGCTCACTTGTGCTGGTGCAGCCACCTTCACAGCTCGGGGTAAACACCTCACCTCGGCGTGATGTGACTACCTCAACCTTCTTATCTTGAGGTTATCTTGATAGGCTTTCGGGGCTTAGCGTCCCCGCGGCCCGGTCCTCCACCAGGCCTCATTTTCGTTACACACCCCTCCAGGAAGCAGCCCGTAGCAGCTCTCTAACTCCCAGGTACCTATTTACTGCTAGGCGAACAGGGACTTCAGGGTAAAAGAAAGATTTTGCCCATTTCTTTCCGCCTCCACCGGGGATCGAACCCGGAACCTCGGGACCACGAATCCGAATCGCTGTCCACTCAGCTGTCAGGCCCCTGCTGTTTGGTGACGTTGTATCACAAGCCTCATGTGCCTAAACTCTGAATGCATTGAATTTGTATAGTTATTTTAGTTTAGGGCGCTCTTTACAGCAACACTTCCCGCTACAATGCGACTATAACAACTTTCTGTATATAAATCAAGACGCCTCCGCTGACGGAGAGCGAGTGTTCGAAAGCTCTCCTCCCATATACACCAAGAGTCAAGCT
>NC_091171.1:18350662-18383162 GCF_040958095.1 Procambarus clarkii
CAGAGAGAGACAGAGAGAGAGAGAGAGAGAGAGAGAGAGAGAGAGAGAGAGAGAGAGAGAGAGAGAGAGAGACAGAGAGAGACAGAGAGAGAGAGAGAGAGAGAGAGAGAGAGAGAGAGAGAGAGAGAGAGAGAGAGAGAGAGAGAGAGACAGAGAGAGACAGAGAGAGAGAGAGAGAGAGAGAGAGAGAGAGAGAGAGAGAGAGAGAGAGAGAGAGAGAGAGAGAGAGAGAGAGAGAGAGAGAGAGAGGGGGGGGGGGTTATCAAGGTACACAGGAGACAGACTACAGAGTTATGATAACACCACAGGAAACTTGCTTACAAGAGCTGATACGCGCCCACACCCTCGATACTACACCCTGCTATACTCTACACCAGAAGGGTGTGGGTGAGGCAGGTAGGAGGGTGTGGGAGGGGCAGACAGGTAGACCAGTGAAGAGCAGAGGTGCCATAGGCACAGAGAACACTGTATAAACATCAGAGGTCCGCGGTTGTTCAACGTCCTCCCAGGGAGTATAAGAAATATTGCCGGAACAACCGTGGAGATCTTCAAGAATAATCTGGACACTTCTGCAAGAAGTGCCGGACCAACCGGGCTGTGGTGGATATGTGGGTTTGCGGGCTGCTCCAAGCAACAGCCTATTGGACCAAGCTCTCACCAATCAAGCCGGGTCCCGGGCCGGGCTTGAGGAGTAGAACTTCCAGAATGAGGAAATCAGGAGGAGCCATGAGGAGGATTCGAACCAGCTCACTTGGTACTCCCAAGCTAGCGCCCTAGACCACCACGCCACATCAAAAAATAATACAATCTGGGATTCCACTGAACCCTCCAGGATTACTGAGGGTTACAACTGAAGCCTAATTAGGGTTTTAAGCACAGCTCCCCCTTTGTACTGTGGTTAATGGTCCAGTAGTTCTCACCATACACTGTGACTAATGGTCCAGTAGTTCTCACCATACACTGTGACTAATGGTCCAGTAGTTCTCACCATACACAGTAGCTAATGGTCCAGTAGTTCTCACCATACACAGTAGCTAATGGTCCAGTAGTTCTCCCCATACACTGTGACTAATGGTCCAGTAGTTCTCACCATACACAGTAGCTAATGGTTCAGTAGTTCTCACCATACACTGTAGCATGGGGAGAACATCTACGTAATGTACCAAGTGTACAGGTTCGACTCCTCCTCATTGTTCCTACTGATCTTCTCATTGATACATCACGTTATTGTGACTTCATTGTGCATGTGAGGAGAAGTGTTGGAGGACTACTGGACGGCCAGAGTGCGGGGGGGGGGGAGCGGGGGGATGCACTCACTATCGTTAATAAAAGCGTAAACATTGGTGAGTGATAACGTAGAGTGAGGCAGGTGTGGTGAGTGAGGCAGGTGTGGTGGTGGTGAGTGAGGCAGGTGTGGTGGTGGTGAGTGAGGCAGGTGTGGTGGTGGTGAGTGAGGCAGGTGTGGTGGTGGTGAGTGAGGCAGGTGTGGTGGTGGTGAGTGAAGCAGGTGTGGTGGTGGTGAGTGAAGCAGGTGTGGTGGTGGTGAGTGAAGCAGGTGTGGTGGTGGTGAGTGAGGCAGGTGTGGTGGGTGAGGCAGGTGTGGTGGTGGTGAGTGAGGCACCACACCTCACAACCCTCCTCATCAACATCAACACTAACCATGCACAGCTACAAGTTATCTTACAAAATACAACAACAACAACAATAAAGTTCTCCAACTTGGTACATCGTGCTTCATCAAGACCAAAAACTCATAGAGCATTTCCGCGGCCACTTACGAAACCTGTCCATCTTTCCTCGCGGCGGCCTAGTCTTGGGTAAACAGTTGACGCGCGTCTAAACTTGTCAACCCGAGGTTATTGTTGTTATACACAGCCTCGTATAGCGCTTCCCAGCTCATAAACAGTTTTCAGAAATGTAAACTAAGCCCCTCGTGACTGAGGAAAGATGTACAGGTTTCGCATGAGGATAGGTATATGTTTGACGAGTCCCGGTGTAGTTGTTAAGGCTGGCGTGTGAAGGAAGAGGTGGTGGTGGTGGTGGTGAAGGGTTCCAGTGTTGCAGACAACGCTACACAACACTAGTACCCAACACCCATTAAACCTGAATAACATAAAACAATTTCGGTAACTTTCATCGCACATTTATTGTGTGTGTGTTTCAAGTAATTGTGTCCGGAAACACATGTGATATTGAGCCGCATATACAATATATATTGGGTTGGTGGGTGGCAAAAATAATAGTGTCCGACCCGCCGGACAATACCGTATTTTACCATTTAAATCGCACACTGTGATTTATATCACGTGTGCAGAGACCTTACGAGATTATCTTCCACATTCCAACATAGTGAAAATTGAATGTAAGAGACGAAGAGCGGGGAAGGACGGCGGCGACGACGACGACGAGGGCAGCGGCGGCGACGAGGGCAGAGGCGGCGGCGGCGACGAGGGCGGCAGCGACGGCGGTGACGAGGGCGGCAGCGACGGCGGCGACGAGGGCGGCAGCGACGGCGGCGACGAGGGCGGCAGCGACGGCGGCGACGAGGGCGGCAGCGACGGCGGCGGCGACGGCGGCGGCGGCGGCGGCGGCGGCGAGGGCGGCGGCGGCGGCGAGGGCGGCAGCGGCGACGAGGGCAGCGGCAGCGGCGACGAGGGCAGCGGGGAGCGAGCGGTGTTGGTGACATAACAGGATACCAGCGCCCCGCATCCTCTCGTCCTCCTGATAACGCTCTCCCACAAGTAACGTTCAAATATGGTCACGTCCCGTATCTACAATACCAGCCCAGCCCGCCCCTCTCAGCCAGCACGGGACCCACCAATCACCACTCCACGCAACAGGAAATATCCGACGTCTTAAAAACAAAGATAAGCGCCCGTGTGACACATTTTATCCAAGATGTCCGCCCTTCAGCCGCGTATAGCAGCCACCCAGGAAGGTATCCACGGGTCGCCTACGTCCAGTCTTCCCGGTTTCTTGGTCTAGGGTCACTGTTGTTGACGTTATCTACTGTTGGGTCACTGTTGTTGACGTTATCTACTGTTAGGTCACTGTTGTTGACGTTATCTACTGTTGGGTCACTGTTGTTGACGTTATCTACTGTTGGGTCACTGTTGTTGACGTTATCTACTGTTGGATCACTGTTGTTGACGTGATTTGGTAAACAACATTTGAATTTTAACCAACTTTCTCAAGCTTTAAATTATTTACATTTATATCTAGCGTCAACCCCAACTTGTTCAGTCCATGCATTAACTTTTGTATTTATTTATATTACAGCTGAAGGCCTTACAGCCCGTCCGCTGTGTGGGCAGCAGCCGAGGCACCAACACCAGCAACAACCGCACTGACCGTACAATATTAAACAAACAGTTAATCACGTGGTTCCCAAAATGTGTAAATACCATTGTCTTGGCGAGAAGGTCAAGACGACCAAGTGACGAGCGAATGACACTCCTCCACGGGTCACATCACCAGCATCTTCCTCCCTTAATGTTTGTCTTCTGGCATCAATACTGAGGGAAGGCGAGGCCATACCTGGGGAGTATGTACCTCTGGGAGTTCTCCTATCTTCTGAGCCCGGCCTCAGGCCAAGCTCGTCTGGTACACATTCCTAGGTGGACCTAGGAGTGTGGGGAGGGGGGGGGGAGACCTAGGTGAACCTAGGAGTGTGGGGAGGGGGGGAGGAGACCTAGGTGAACCTAGGAGTGTGGGGGGGGACCTAGGTGAACCTAGGAGTGTGGGGAGGGGGGGGAGACCTAGGTGAACCTAGGAGTGTGGGGGGGGGACCTAGGTGAACCTAGGAGTGTGGGGGGGGGAGACCTAGGTGAACCTAGGAGTGTGGGGGGGGACCTAGGTGAACCTAGGAGTGTGGGGAGGGGGGGGGGGAGACCTAGGTGAACCTAGGAGTGTGGGGGGGGGGACCTAGGTGAACCTAGGAGTGTGGGGGGGGGGAGACCTAGGTGAACCTAGGAGTGTGGGGGGGGGACCTAGGTGGACCTAGGAGTGTGGGGAGGGGGTGGTCCTAGGAGAGTGGGGAGGGGGTGGACCTAGGAGTGTGGGGAGGGGGGAGGAGACCTAGGTGGACCTAGGAGTGTGGGGGGGGGGTGAAGGGAGAGAGGGAGGCAGGGTAGTAGTATACGAGTAGTTTAGATGGACCTTGTTAAGTATTAATGTTGAGGCTGAGTGAGTCATTCATGAGTACGGCAGAGGCGGCTACGACTCCTCTCACTCTCACTATGGAAGAACCTATGTACCGACATCTCTCCACCCGTACCACGCGTCATGTAGCACTGTACCGTGTACCGTGTTGGCGCACACACGTACCCTCCTGGTCATGTCAGACAAGCTCGGAATACCTGTATAAGTTACACGGCCTGCCAGTAAGCGGCCTCGCCAACACTAATAAAATAACCCGGACGGCCACTCACAACGTATTAGCACTCTCTCTCCACCTCCCTCGCCAGCTTTGTGGGTCAGAGAGTAAGACCTTCGGGTGGAGATCACAACTCATTATAATCGAACGCCAGAGCCCCATACAGGTAATCCCATTCCTATATTCTACTCTCCTTCTCCTGACAATGTCTGATGCTCAGAGCTATAATTGTTATCACATAAAGAACAAGATACAATGATCTCCAGCGCCTAGTGGTATTTCATGACCCAAGTTCTTGATGACGATCACCTTCTGCTTGATACCTGGTTGATGGGGTTCTGGGAGTTGTTCTACTCCCCAAGCCTGGCCCGAGGCCAGGCTTGACTTGTGAGAGTTTGGTCCACCAGGCTGTTGCTTGGAGCGGCCCACAGGCCCACATACCCACCACAGCCCGGTTGGTCCAGCACTCCTTGAAGAAAACAATACAGCCGCGGACCTCTGATGTTTATACAGTGCTCTCTGATTGTGCCTATGGCACCTCTGCTCTTCACTGGTTCAATCTTGCATTTTCTTCCATATCGTTCACTCCAGTATATAACCCGTGCTCCTTGCCACTTTTGTTCCTAGTAGTTGAATCTAAACACCAACCACCACAAGTGTAAATACAGCAGCACCCCTGAGTCAGCACCTAGGTTCAGCAGGGATATCTGGCCAACAAGAGTCTAAACAGACCCACAGCAAGAGCACACTCACCTACACCACTCACTCACCACTCCACAACCTTCACCAACAACTTGGAGTCTATACGTCAACAGTACAAGGATATTATACATACATACTGATGGACTTACAAATAAAGGAAATGAACAATATGAAAGCATTACTGAATAAAGATGGCAGATTAGAGTCGTGGTAGAGACTATGATATTAAGTATAATAAGCAATGTAGCCTTCTTAAGAAAATACCAGGACCAAGATTTATCAAACCATCCACTAATGAATCTTGTACTTTTTGTTCTCAATCTTGGCGGCTTTGTTTACATTTATGCAACAGTTTATGAGGTGAGAAGAACTACGGGGTGGAACATGAAGAACTACGGGGTGGAACATGAAGAACTACGGGGTGGAACATGAAGAACTACGGGGTGGAACATGAAGAACTACGGGGTGGAACATGAAGAACTACGGGGTGGAACATGAAGAACTACGGGGTGGAACATGAAGAACTACGGGGTGGAACATGAAGAACTACGGTGTGGAACATGAAGAACTACGGTGTGGAACATGAAGAACTACGGGGTGGAACATGAAGAACTACGGGGTGGAACATGAAGAACTACGGGGTGGAACATGAAGAACTACGGGGTGGAACATGAAGAACTACGGGGTGGAACATGAAGAACTACGGGGTGGAACATGAAGAACTACGGGGTGGAACATGAAGAACTACGGTGTGGAACATGAAGAACTACGGGGTGGAACATGAAGAACTACGGGGTGGAACATGAAGAACTACGGGGTGGAACATGAAGAACTACGGTGTGGAACATGAAGAACTACGGGGTGGAACATGAAGAACTACGGGGTGGAACATGAAGAACTACGGGGTGGAACATGAAGAACTACGGGGTGGAACATGAAGAACTACGGTGTGGAACATGAAGAACTACGGGGTGGAACATGAAGAACTACGGGGTGGAACATGAAGAACTACGGGGTGGAACATGGACATAACAAAATTATGAGAAACACTGTATCCTCCCTCCCTCCCTCCCTCCCTCCCTCCCTCTCTTCTCTGTTATTCCTGGAGAGAAATTGCACAGGGAAAACTAAGAGACTATATGGCAGGTGGAATGGACTAAATCACCTGGAGATGTCCAGAGGCAGTAAGTAGGAACTTAAGCCTACCGTAGAAGAAAGACCACCACATGGTGCGGCAAGAGGTGCCATGAAGTCAAGAACAGGTGCATGTAATTATCAAAAGAAAGCTACACAGCACTGCCTGTGTCACGGCAGAAAAAGGCAAGGGGAGTGAAGACAAAGGAATCAGGACTTGACATATTCCTACGGGTGCTGAGGAGGAGGCCCAAGTCCTCAGCAGACCTCTCGCAATGATCTACAATACCGCCATAAATAAACGGAATCTCAATGGAATGGAAGACAACCAAGGTGTCGGCACCTACAGGCACCTACAGGCCTACTAAACCTGTCGACAAATACGTGCCCTGAACCTGCATCTTATACACACACATGGATTCCCTTCACAGTACTGAAGGGTCGTTGGGAGATTACCGATGGATTGATGAAGATTATGCCACCCAAGAGGTGGCACGGGCATGGGTAGTCCGTAAGAGATTAGCGAGTCCTGTAGCATCAATACAGGGTGTAAATCTTGTCTCCAAATAGTAACATGGCTTTAGAGAAGGAAACCCACCCCATAGGCCCACGTCCCGTGTGCCCACCGTGTGTGTGTGTGTGTGTGTGTGTGCTTACAAGCAAATTGGTTTCCAACAAGTGTAATAGGGGAATGTGGATCGAGAAATTAGTAATAGAGAAAGTGAATACTATTGCAAGTCGGAAATAAATTAGAAAATACCTTATTGTAATACAGGCAAATTAATATATCAGTGTTATAACTCAAGTAACTGGCAAGTGAGGGCCTCCAGCCGCGGCCTGGGACAACAACGTGTCAACTGTACAGCCTCTGGGACCATCACCCTCGACCGTGCGATAAGTACTGATCATACAGTAGAACAAATAAACATATATATTATTACAAATATACGGTATACATATATTATAAATATATAGATATATACAACAAAACAAGGCAAAATGGGAGTAAATAAACAAATTTGTGGCCACTGTAACAACTCCTTAAAGTCGAAGGCAACAGGAACTGAATGTTATATCTGTAAGAACAGATTTCATTCGGCTTGTACAGGAGTGAGTAACACCACGGCACTGAGAGCTGGCCACTTGCTCTGGGTGTGTAAAAATGACCTGCCAGCTTGGTATATCCTAAAAAACCTTCTAGATAACATGACGCATGAACGGAAAACATCGTTCATTGAAAGCCTACCAGCCATCCAGGAGGAGTGGGAAAGGAACAACAATAATTCTAATATACAAGGGGCGGAGACTATAGTCAGGGATGAAACTGAGGCTGAAACTCAGGAAGTTGTAAACTCTGACTCAGTAGGCCAGGATGTAGATGACATTAAACTAGAAAGTGTAACAGACAGCACTGACAGCTCGATAGGTACAGACACTACTACGGTTCCCGATAGAGGGAGTCAGAATAGAAGGACATACTTATGCAAATTTTATGTAGAGGGCATATGCAGACATAGATATGCTGGTAATAAGAAAGGATTAAAATGCAGTTACCAACATCCCCAAAAATGTTTAAATATGCTTAGAAAAGGTGAGTGTCGATTTGGATCAATATGTAGGTTTTTCCATCCTGACATGTGCCAAACCTCACTGGAGGACAGAAAATGCTATGACCTCAGCTGCCCACACTGTCACGTGAAAGGCACGGAACGCTACATAAAGAGTGGCAAGCAGGATAATGAATTTGCAGGAAACTCGATAAATTGTTTATACCAAACCGAAAGAGAATTCAAAAGGAGGAGCATGGAGAGTGTATGGAACTGGATGCCAGACCCACTTGCATTCCAGAATTACAGATACAATTACACACCGAAAGGGAACTACAACTACGACAGACAACTGCCCTACAACAATCAGCACTGGTCAGAACAAACTCATTATGTCCACGCATAACGGGCTTGCCGAAAAAGTCTCCCAGTCAAACTATCACTAGTAGAGTAACCTCATTCATCTTTGCCAACATACAAGGACTGAAAACAAGAACAAACAACAAAGTACAGTTCATAAATGGCCTCCTCACGGAGTCAAATGCAGTATTTGGAGCTTTCACAGAAACCCATGCAGGGAAATTCTTAGACAGTGAGATCTGGATTCCAGGATATAACCTATACAGGTGTGATAGGAAAATTAGGTCACATGGAGGAGTGGGTCTGTATATTAGGGAAGACCTTGTATGCTCGGAGCTCCTAAACGTTACAAATGAGGTGGTAGAGGTACTGGGATTAAAAATAGAGAAAATAAATTTAGTGATTATTCTAATATACAAACCGCCAGATGCAACGGCTGAGGAATTCACAGAACTGATAAACAAAATAGAGAATAGCCTTGATAATTTGGAGAACCCAATACCTGATATAATCTTCCTAGGTGACTTCAACTTGCCTAGTCTCAGATGGAGAATAGCAAACAATAATATTATACCAGGAAATCTATCGGGACCTAACCAACCACAGATTAGAGAACTACTTAAATTCTGTGACAAATTTTCACTCAACCAGCAGATATCGGAGCCAACGAGAAATGAAAATATTCTAGATCTGGTCTTTACGAACAATGAAGACATTATCAGAGACCACATGCTCAGATCACAAGCTCATTGAAGTGCAAACGACCATCAATACTCGGAATAGACCTAAAACGTTGATAAAGCGAGAGGGGCTATTCAGTAAATTCAATTTAAATAATAAAATGATAAACTGGCAGATAATAAACAGGGAACTTACAAACATTCCATGGGAAACTGTTCTAAGTAATACAAGTCCTACAGAAGGAATAGAAAAACCTACTTCGGAAGCGTATCAAGTCTGTCTGAAACATGTTCCTTTGAGGAAAGCCAGAAAGAGATCTAACGTAGAAAGAGAACGCAGACGACACTATAAACGCAGGAAAAAAATAACGGAACTGCTTATGCAGACACGAATTTCCCATCAAAGAAGGAATAATTTAAATAGGGAGATTGAAGAAATCGAGCGGAAATTGAAACACTCATATGAAACTGAAGAAAGGCAGTTAGAACAGAAAGCAATTCAGGAAATAAAGAAATATCCAAAATACTTCTTCACATATTCGAAGTCAAAAGCAAAACCACTGCCAGTATTGGACCTATTCGTACAAGTGAAGGTTCATACACAAAGGATGAGAAAGAAATTAGTGAAATCCTAAAAAAGCAGTATGAGGACATGTTTAGCACTCCAATAAACAACATGAAAGTGGAAGATCCAGACAATTTCTTTATGCGGGATATTCAAACCCCTGTAAATATAACTTATATCAACACGAGCGCACTAGACTTTGAAAGAGAAATTGAAAACATGCCCATGCACTCAGCCCCGGGTCCAGATTCATAGAATTCAATATTTATAAAGAAATGATAAGTGCCGGTAGCACAGGCACTCAGTATAGTGTGGAGGAAGAGCTTGGACACGGGGGAGATACCAGATGCACTTAAAGTAGCAGACATAGCCCCTCTACACAAGGGAGGGAGCAAAGCATTGGCAAAGAATTATAGACCAGTTGATCTAACATCGCACATAATAAAAGTATTTGAGAGAGTGATTAGGAGTCAAGTCACCAATTTCATGGAGACCAATGACCTTCACAACCCAGGCCAACATGGATTTCGAGCGGGAAGATCGTGCCTCTCACAGCTACTTGATCACTACGACAAAGTCACTGAGGCATTAGAAGAAAAACAGAATGCTGATGTGATATACACGGACTTCGCAAAGGCTTTCGATAAATGTGACCATGGCGTGATAGCACACAAAATGAGGTCAATGGGAATAACCGGTAAAGTAGGACGCTGGATACTCAGTTTTCTGTCAAACAGGACTCAGCGAGTATCGGTCAACCATATAAAATCTAGTCCAAGTGCAGTTAAAAGCTCTGTACCTCAGGGTACAGTCCTTGCACCGCTGCTTTTCCTTATTCTCATATCAGATATAGACAAAAATACAAGTCACAGCTTCGTATCATCCTTTGCAGACGACACAAAAATCAGTATGAAAATTACCTCAGCTGAAGACATTGAAAAACTTCAAGCTGATATTAATAAAGTTTTCGACTGGGCAACAGAAAATAACATGATGTTTAACAGTGATAAATTCCAGGTACTCAGGTACGGTAAAAATGAGGACCTTAAACATAATACAGAGTACAAAACACAATCAAATGTGCCCATAGTAGGAAAACAGCATGTAAAGGATTAGGGAATAATGATGTCTGACGACCTAATGTTTAAGGAGCATAACCAAGCAAATATTGCGACAGCCAGAAAAATGATAGGATGGATTACGAAAACTTTCAAATCCAGGAATCCCATCACAATGGTTGTACTTTTCAAGTCACTTGTGTTGTCCCGTCTTGAGTACTGCTCAGTACTCACTTCTCCCTTCAGAGCAGGAGAGATTGCTGAAATAGAGGGAATACAGAGAACATATACGGCACGCATAGACGCTATAAAGCACCTAAATTATTGGGATCGTCTCAAAGCCCTCCAAATGTACTCACTAAAAAGAAGACGAGAGAGATATCAATTAATATACACCTGGAAGATACTGGAGGGCCAAGTACTAAATCTACACAGTAAACTAACAACATACTGGAGTGAACGATATGGAAGAAAATGCAGAATAGAACCAGTGAAGAGCAGAGGTGCCATAGGCACAATCAGAGAACACTGTATAAACATCAGAGGTCCGCGGTTGTTCAACGTCCTCCCAGCAAGCATAAGAAATATTGCCGGAACAACCGTCGACATCTTCAAGAGGAAACTAGATTTATTCCTCCAAGGAGTGCCGGACCAACCGGGCTGTGGTGGGTATGTGGGCCTGCGGGCCGCTCCAAGCAACAGCCTAGTGGACCAAACTCTCACAAGTCAAGCCTGGCCTCGGGCCGGGCTTGGGGAGTAGAAGAACTCCCAGAACCCCATCAACCAGGTATCAACCAGGAAAGTCCTGTTTCATGAACTTACTGGAGTTTAATGACAATGACATTTAATGCAACATTGATTAAGCAGGAAACAGAAGGACAAGTAGATAGTATTTGATACAGACCACCATAAACGACTGCTACACTAACTTGAGAATCAATGAAGAGTAAATGGTGGGGGGGGTGGTGGGGGCTAAATTGGATTGGAGAGAACTTCTCTGGTAGGAAACAGAGGGTTACGGTGAGAGGAGAGGAGAGGAGAGGGAGGTTACAAGTGGTGTACCGTAAATATACAATACACGAAAATAGCCTGAAAGAATGATGTTTTTAAATTAATATTTGTGAAGTATGCAAAATTAAAGAAGAATCATAAGTTACCTTGAGGTTACCTTAAGCTGGTTCTGAGGATCAATGTCTACGCTGCCCGGTCTCTTCTGACCAGACCTCCTGGTTGACGGTCTGGTCAACCAGGCTGTTAGACGCCGCTGCACGCAGTCTGACATATGAAGCACAGCCCGGTTGATCACGTACCCTTTGAAAGTGTCTATCAAGTTCCCTCGTGAATACCAACAGATATTGGCCGGTTATGCCACTTATATTACAAACGACGGTGATGTTGAAACGTCTTGGGTCCTTAATGTTTATGTAAGTACACTTCTTACTACGCTCCTACTTTTCAATGACACTGTTTTACACTTTCGACCATACCTGTTGGTCTCGTAAAGAAGTCTGTGTAGATTTGAAACCGCAGTCACTGATATTTTCAAATTATAAATTACGACGTCTCTCTCTCGCATGCCTTCCACCCTGGACAATTCAAGGGATTTTTAAATGGTTCAAATAATTCAAATCTTCATATTGAGTGGATTCACGAAGCGAGAGTTCTTTACACGTTGTCCAGGTCAACAAGGTCTTCAACTTTCAACGGTGGTATTAGTGTGAACGAGAAGTGTAAGAGACTCAGGACAACCTAGATAACCTTTATGGATGGTCCCAGAAGTGACTGACTTTAACCCATATAAGTGAACGTCAAGTCATATAAGTCCATGGTAATGAGCTTTAAGGAGGCAGCAAGAACACACACCCAACAGTACGAAATGAAAGGAACTTAACTCCCTAAAAGTACAAAAGTGAAGGATCTGGTAATTTATATACACCTAAAAAAGCACCAGAGGCTCACATTAACATCATAACATCAGCAGCATGTGCGAAACGTTTAGCATTTAGGTACTTGGGGAGGAATGTGGTACATCATCATCAGCGGCGTATGCGAGGCTGGCTAGCATCATAACTGCCTTTGGAAACTTGTATAAGGAATCATTTAGAATCTTGTACACCACATGAGACCAATCCTAGAGTATGCGGCTCCAGCACGGAGTCCATAGCTTGTCAAGCATAAATTGAAACTGGAGAAGGTTCAAGGATATGTCACCAGACTAGTCCTAGAACTAAGAGGCATGAGTTACGAGGAAAGGCTGCGTGAATCGCACCTCACGAAGCTGGAAGACAAAAGAGTTGAGAGACATGATCACCACATACAGAATACTCAGGGGAATTGACAAGTTACATATGGGGGGATTATTTAACACAGGTGGTACCCGCACAAGAGAACATAGGCTAAAGCCGAGTACCCAAATGAACCACAGAGAAATAAATAACATTTTCAGTGTCAGAGTAGTTAGTAAATGGAATGCATTAGGAAGTGATGTGGTGGAGGCTGACTCCATACACAGTTTCAAGTGTAGATATGATAGAGCCCAATAGGCTCAGGAACCTGTACACCTGTTGATTGACGGTTGAGAGGCGGGACCAAAGAGCCAGAGCTCAACCCCAGCAAGCACAACTAGGTGAGTACACACATCAACATAGGTTCTGGAAAGGGAAATCGTGCCTAACAAACCTTTTGGAATTCTATGATAAAATAACGAGGATAAGACAGGACAGAGATGGTTGAGCAGACTGCATATTTCTGGACTGCCAAAAAAGCCTTTGATACAGTACCGCACATGAGACTGCTGTTCAAACTCGAGAGGCAGGCGGGGGTGGGAGGAAAGGTCCTAGCATGGATAAGGAACTACCTAACAAGAAGGAGCCAAAGTGTTACGGTAAGGGGAAAGAAGTCGGACTGGCAAACAGTAACGAGTGGAGTACCTCAAGGATCGGTGCTGGGACCAATTCTATTTCTAGTATATGTTAACGACATGTTTACAGTAGAGTCCTACATGTCGATGTTCGCAGATGACGCGAAGTTGATGAGAAGAGTTATGACAGATGAGGATTGCAGGATCCTCCAAGAGGACCTGAACAGGTTGCAGAGATGGTCAGAGAAATGGCTACTGGAGTTCAACACGAGCAAATGTAAAGTTATGGAAATGGGACTAGGAGATAGGAGACCAAAGGGACAGTACACAATGAAGGGAATTTTCAGTGTCAGAGTAGTTAACAGGTGGAATGCATTAGGCAGTGTTGTGGTGGAGGCTGACTCCATACACAGTTGGGGGCCTCGTAGCCTGATGGATAGCGCGCAGGACTCGTAATTCTGTGGCGCGGGTTCGATTCCCGCACGAGGCAGAAACAAATGGGCAGTTTCTTTCACCCTGAATGCCCCTGTTACCTAGCAGTAAATAGGTACCTGGGAGTTAGTCAGGTGTCACGGGCTGCTTCCTGGGGGGGGGGGGGTTGTGGTGTGGGAAAAAAGTAGTTAGTTAGTAAACAGTTGATTGACAGTTGAGAGGCGGGCCGAAAGAGCAAAGCTCAACACCCGCAAACACAACTAGGTGAATACAGTCTCAAATGTAGATATGATAGAGCCCAGTAGGCTCAGGCTCAGGAATCTGTACACCAGTTGACTGACAGTTGAGAGGTGGGACCAAAGAGCCAGAGCTTATCCCCCTCAAGCATAACTAGGTGAGTACACACACGAGGAAGAAGCAAGCAGACAACACGACCAGAACACAATGAGGGCAAGGCAGCTCCAGGAACAGGAAATATAAAAGGACCTGTGAATACACATAATGCCATTAAGATTGTCTGCAAGGGTACATATCAGAATGTTCACACAAGAAGCACATGCATAGTTGGCAAACATGGATGAGTTCAGGATGCTTTATTCAGTGCACGACTAACCGGTGCTCCAGCGACTACATGACTAACCGGTGCTCCAGCGACTACATGACTAACCGGTGCTCCAGCGACTACATGACTGACCGGTGCTCCAGCGACCACATGACTGACCGGTGCTCCAGCGACCACATGACTGACCAGTGCTCCAGCGACCACATGACTAACCGGTGCTCCAGCGACCACATGACTAACCGGTGCTCCAGCGACCACATGACTGACCAGTGCTCCAGCGACCACATGACTAACCGGTGCTCCAGCGACTACATGACTGACCGGTGCTCCAGCGACTACATGACTGACCGGTGCTCCAGCGACCACATGACTGACCGGTGCTCCAGCGACCACACGACTGACCGGTGCTCCAGCGACCACATGACTGACCGGTGCTCCAGCGACCACATGACTGACCGGTGCTCCAGCGACCACATGACTGACCGGTGCTCCAGCGACTACATGACTAACCGGTGCTCCAGCGACTACATGACTAACCGGTGCTCCAGCGACTACATGACTGACCGGTGCTCCAGCGACCACATGACTGACCGGTGCTCCAGCGACCACACGACTGACCGGTGCTCCAGCGACCACATGACTGACCAGTGCTCCAGCGACCACATGACTGACCAGTGCTCCAGCGACCACATGACTGACCAGTGCTCCAGCGACCACATGACTGACCGGTGCTCCAGCGACCACACGACTGACCGGTGCTCCAGCGACCACATGACTGACCGGTGCTCCAGCGACTACATGACTAACCGGTGCTCCAGCGACCACATGACTGACCGGTGCTCCAGCGACCACATGACTGACCGGTGCTCCAGCGACTACATGACTAACCGGTGCTCCAGCGACCACATGACTGACCAGTGCTCCAGCGACCACATGACTGACCAGTGCTCCAGCGACCACATGACTGACCAGTGCTCCAGCGACCACATGACTGACCGGTGCTCCAGCGACTACATGACTGACCGGTGCTCCAGCGACCACATGACTGACCGGTGCTCCAGCGACCACATGACTGACCAGTGCTCCAGCGACCACATGACTAACCGGTGCTCCAGCGACCACATGACTGACCGGTGCTCCAGCGACCACATGACTGACCAGTGCTCCAGCGACTACATGACTGACCGGTGCTCCAGCGACCACATGACTGACCGGTGCTCCAGCGACCACAGAGTTAAGATCAATAAAGTAAACAGGTTTGCTTCACATGTGGACCCAGAAACAAGGTGACCGAACTATCAGGATAGACTGATCTAAGGGGTTCAACCTAACGTCACTGGAAAGAGAAATAAAGGGACACGACCCAAACATAAAATCCTCAGAAGAGTCGATGGAATAGGATGTTAGGGCTGAGGAGTAGCATTAAGACATGTATGGGAGGTAGACATGTATGTGAGGTAGACATGCATGGTAGGTAGACATGTATGTGAGGTAGACATGCATGGTAGGTAGACATGTATGGGAGGTAGACATGTATGTGAGGTAGACATGTATGGGAGGTAGACATGTATGGGAGGTAGACATGTATGGGAGGTAGACATGTATGTGAGGTAGACATGTATGGGAGGTAGACATGTATGGGAGGTAGACATGTATGGGAGGTAGACACGCCGTGGTAGTCCACAGGATGTGAGAAGATACTGTTAACAGCAGTATACAAGTAAACCCGTCTAGAAAGGAAAGATTACTCGCTACTTTCAGTTATAAAAGCAGAAGTGACAAGCAACAAAGGTGTCAATCGTCATTGTATTTGAAGAGCCGACAATTGGAAATTCGGGACCCAGAAGCTGAAGCTCGGTCGTGGAAACTATTATACAACTGCCGTTACGTACGTTATCTTGAGATGATTTCGGGGCTTAGCGTCCCTGCGGCCCGGTCCTCGGGGCCTTCTTTTTGTTACACACCCCCAGGAAGCAGCCCGTAGCAGCTGTCTAACTCCCAGGTACCTATTTACTGCTAGGTGAACAGGGGCATCTGGGTGAAAGAAACTCGGCCCATTTGTTTCCGCCTCCACCGGGGATCGAACCCGGAACCTCAGGACTACGTGCACACACCTCCTCCCCCAGCAGCATCTCCACACACACTGATCCCGGCACCTCACCAGGAATGACCTTGTCGGTACACACACATTAATAAGACACACTCAATAAGTATTATGTATCGTAGATCACGTCACAGGTCCACACCCGAGGTACACAGGTCCACACCCGAGGTACACAGGTCCACACCCGAGGTACACATGACCACACCCGAGGTCCACAGGTCCACACCCGAGGTACACATGACCACACCCGAGGTCCACAGGTCCACACCCGAGGTCCACAGGTCCACACCCGAGGTACACAGGTCCACACCCGAGCTACACAGGTCCACACCCGAGCTACACATGACCACACCCGAGCTACACAGGTTACCCAATACGCTGACAGCTAAAATAATTTTTCGGCGTGTCGATTCTGCGATACAAATCACTGGCATCGTTAACTAAACTGATCTAATAAGGATAACTCAGTTCGTAGATTCAGCAATAAAAATCACATTGCACACTGAACTGGCTTTGAGAGTCACTTGGTCACACCTGGGCTGTCAACTTGATTCACTAACTCAGCTATACAATATGCTGGGACACTGTACGCACTCGAAACGGCTATATGACACACTCGCCACGTCTGTAAGACATCCACTACTCGTCCGACACGGCTGTAAGACATACACTGCTCGCCCGACACGGCTGTAAGACACACTGGCCACGTCTGTAAGACATACACTGCTCGCCCGACAGGGCTATAAGACACACTCGACACAGCTACAAGACACACTCAACTGGGCGACACCGCTCTGAAAGTGGGCAGGACGGGAGGACAGTCATGGGGGAGTGTGAGGAGTACCCATGGCAGGTGGGTGGGTGGGTGGAGGGGCGGGGAGGACTGGCAGTGGGTGGTGGGTGAGGGCAGGGTGCTGTAAGTGACAGGGGAGGGGAGGGGGGGGGCAGAGGGCTGCCTGTGATGAACCTTAACTGGCACAATCACTTCCCCTCCCCCCACCAACACCACTCATTCCCTGCCTCCCCCCCCCCCCACACACACAACCCCACTCCTTACAACACCACTACCAACCCCACTCCTATCACCACGAAAGAGTAGGGAAAACCACTGCCTGTTAATGGTAAAGTTCTTGAATGGGTTGACCACTATGGGTACCTTGGGGTGGGAGGGGGGTTACTGTGGGCTTTAACAAGAGAAAGAGGAGCGTGATCAACTCACAGGAACATGTAAAAGTCGCCTCGGGGGCCTTGAGTGCCATATCCTGGAATGTTAATATAGCTTCTATGTTTATGGTGTTTAACATGATGCACATAACACTCCAACACAGACAGTCGCACCAGTGGGGTGCACGCGCCCCGCAAACCTCCTCACAAACTACAAAGTATACAGAATGAAGCCCTCAACATAACTCTTTCAGCAGCAAAAAAGAACTAAAACATCGAATTTAAGACAAGAACAAGATCATTCTAGCATTACAAACCGGATCACGGAAGTGAATGATAAGTTTAAGTAAGAAAGCCAGTAGACTGACATTACATTCTACACTGTAAAAATGTAGCCATTTAGAGACAGAACAAGATTTACGCTGTATGAATGGCAAATTAGTTTATTGTAAATAACAAAATATATGAAATACTTGTACTGTATCCATGTTTCGCTTCTAGCAGACAAAATGCATTACGTTGAATGTACAGGTTGTGAGCTTTACAACCGTAAACAACCCGCAGGTATGGCCCCCAGGAAGGTATTTTTTATTTTTGTTATTGTGCAACGAGGGGCGAGTTAATTAGGCAGCGCCACTCATCCTGTGAGTGGACACACCGCCATAGTGACAGTATTGGGCAGAGCCACTCATCCTGTGAGTGGACTGCCATAGTGACAGTATTGGGCAGAGCCACTCATCCTGTGAGTGGACACACTGCCATAGTGACAGTATTGGGCAGAGCCACTCATCCTGTGAGTGGACGCACTGCCATAGTGACAGTATTGGGCAGCGCCACTCATCTTGTGAGTGGACACACCGCCATAGTGACAGTATTGGGCAGCGCCACTCATCCTGTGAGTGGACACACCGCCATAGTGACAGTATTGGGCAGCGCCACTCATCTTGTGAGTGGACACACCGCCATAGCAGCATGTACAACACTCCCCAATAGGAAGAAAACCCGCTGGGTTGTTCATCCTGTCACTTGTACCCAGACACAGCTGGGACTTGCTTAACTGTCTCAAGTGAACAGCTCCTCAAACAAGAAGATTAACATTTGTCAACCCTTAAAATCTCACGTTACCTTGCGGGTGCAAAATGGGGAAATCTTTTAAGAACAGTATCTATATTTGACAAATAGTGTTTTCCTAACTCAAACAATGTGGGGTTTATTATTCTACACATATTTCTAATATCTCTCAGGTGTTCACATTCTCTCAGGTAGTGGTCAAGGCGGTGTCCTTCACGCCAATTACAGATTCTGCAACTCCGCTGCTCAACTGTTGTTTCCATCCCGAATCCCCATGGGTATTTGTATCCAAGGCGAATTGTTGCTATTACTGATTCCCTCCCACGGCCACCTCCTCATCCTCCATAATGACTGGGATTGCCAGCTGCAACCATGTTGTACCAGCGTACAATATGAAATATTGTATGTACCATACAATATGTATGGTACTTCAAAAGATATTGTATGTACCATACTATAAGTACCAGCATACATATTGTATGGTACATACAATATCATTGCGTTCACTGATGACAACAAAGACATGAGCGAAATACCGAGGAATCATTACCACTCTGTTTTCAGCGAGCCACTAAACACACTAAAGATTGATAACCCAAATGAATTTTTCATGGATATGATACCAACATCAAATCATATATCAGACGTCGCCCTATCCCCATTGAATTATGAAGAAGCCATAAACAGTATGCCTATGCACTCTGCACCAGGCCCGGATTCCTGGAACTCTATATTCATCAAGAACTGTAAAAAAAAACACTATCGCAAGCCCTTCACATTCTTTGGAGACAAAGTCTAGATACTGGCGTTATCCCTGACTAAAAATAACAGAGATAACACCACTCCATAAAGGAGGAAATAAGGCAGAGGCAAAAAATTACAGACCGATAGCACTAACAATACACATCATAAAAATCTTTGAGTGCTAAGAAGTAAGATCACAAAATACATGGAATCACAGCATCTCCATAACCCCGGACAACATGGGTTCAGAACAGGGCGCTCTTGCCTGTCGCAGTTGCTGGACCACTATGACATGGCATTAGATGCTATGGAAGACAAACAAAACGCTGATGTAACTTACACAGATTTCGCAAAAGCCTTTGATAAATGTGACCATGGTGTTATTGCACATAAAATGCGTTCAAAAGGAATTACCGGAAAAATAGGCAGATGGATCTACAATTTCCTGACTAACAGAACCCAATGTGTAATAGTCAACAAAATAAAATTCGGACCATCAACCGTGAAGAGCTCAGTCCCCCAGGGTACTGTGCTTGCTCCAGTACTTGTTCTCATCCTCATATCGGACATAGACAAGAACACAATCTATAGCACTGTATCATCCTTTGCAGATGACATTAGAATTTTTACGAGAGTAGACAACATAGAGAGCAGAGCAAACCTACAATCAGATGTAAATCAGGTATTTCAATGGTCTACAGAAAATAATATGGTATTTAATGAAGATAAGTTCCAGCTCATGCGTTACGGAAAAAAATATAAAAGTCAAAACCACGTATTATTGCATGTTTCCATTGTGTGGGCAACACTCCTCTTATAAATGATGTGTTAAACAGGTGGAGTAGTGGCATGTAACTATTATTAACCCTTTCAACCCCCATCATGAAAACTGTAGCATCATTAACAAAGCATCTTACTACCATTGTATAATAATATAGTTAATAAATAAAACTTGCAGATATTACCAGCTGTCATTGTAATGTTAAGGTGTGTAGAGTGACTGTAATTAATGATATAAAAATTTCCGCTGATGTCTGATTATGACCGTTTGAGCTCACCGTAATCCTTTTTTTGCACTACCGCTCACAGGATGAGCACGCAGCCCGTCCTCCTAAGGTGTCCCAGCGTCAAGAAAACGGTCAATTTAAAGTGTCCTCTCCTAACCTACCAGAGGACCCAAAACAGAAAACGGAACAGTACGTCACTTTCGCGAGCAGCTTCCATTTTCCAGTACGATAATTTTTGACCTTATGTAACGCATACGAGCGAAATGCCACGTTCTTTCTAGGACAGGTTGTGGGAGGACAGGTTGTAGGAGGACAGGTTGTAGGAGGACAGGTTGTAGGAGGACAGGTTGTAGGAGGACAGGTTGTAGGAGGTCAGGTTGTAGGAGGACAGGTTGTAGGAGGACAGGTTGTAGGAGGACAGGTTGTAGGAGGACAGGTTGTAGGAGGTCAGGTTGTAGGAGGACAGGTTGTGGGAGGACAGGTTGTGGGAGGACAGGTTGTAGGAGGACAGGTTGTGGGAGGACAGGTTGTGGGAGGACAGGTTGTGGGAGGACAGGTTGTGGGAGGACAGGTTGTGGGAGGACAGGTTGTAGGAGGACAGGTTGTGGGAGGACAGGTTGTGGGAGGACAGGTTGTAGGAGGACAGGTTGTGGGAGGACAGGTTGTAGGAGGACAGGTTGTGGGAGGACAGGTTGTAGGAGGACAGGTTGTGGGAGGACAGGTTGTGGGAGGACAGGTTGTAGGAGGACAGGTTGTGGGAGGACAGGTTGTAGGAGGACAGGTTGTGGGAGGACAGGTTGTAGGAGGACAGGTTGTAGGAGGACAGGTTGTGGGAGGACAGGTTGTGGGAGGACAGGTTGTAGGAGGACAGGTTGTGGGAGGACAGGTTGTGGGAGGACAGGTTGTAGGAGGACAGGTTGTGGGAGGACAGGTTGTAGGAGGACAGGTTGTGGGAGGACAGGTTGTATGAGGACAGGTTGTAGGAGGACAGGTTGTGGGAGGACAGGTTGTAGGAGGACAGGTTGTAGGTCAGGTTGTAGGAGGTCAGGTTGTAGGAGGACAGGTTGTAGGAGGACAGGTTGTGGGAGGACAGGTTGTAGGAGGACAGGTTGTAGGAGGACAGGTTGTAGGAGGACAGGTTGTAGGAGGACAGGTTGTAGGAGGACAGGTTGTAGGAGGTCAGGTTGTAGGAGGTCAGGTTGTAGGAGGACAGGTTGTGGGAGGACAGGTTGTGGGAGGACAGGTTGTAGGAGGACAGGTTGTAGGAGGACAGGTTGTAGGAGGACAGGTTGTAGGAGGACAGGTTGTGGGAGGACAGGTTGTAGGAGGACAGGTTGTAGGAGGACAGGTTGTAGGAGGACAGGTTGTGGGAGGACAGGTTGTAGGAGGACAGGTTGTAGGAGGACAGGTTGTAGGAGGACAGGTTGTAGGAGGACAGGTTGTGGGAGGACAGGTTGTAGGAGGACAGGTTGTAGGAGGACAGGTTGTAGGAGGACAGGTTGTAGGAGGACAGGTTGTGGGAGGACAGGTTGTAGGAGGACAGGTTGTAGGAGGACAGGTTGTGGGAGGACAGGTTGTGGGAGGACAGGTTGTGGGAGGACAGGTTGTAGGAGGACAGGTTGTAGGAGGTCAGGTTGTAGGAGGTCAGGTTGTAGGAGGACAGGTTGTGGGAGGACAGGTTGTGGGAGGACAGGTTGTGGGAGGACAGGTTGTAGGAGGACAGGTTGTAGGAGGACAGGTTGTGGGAGGACAGGTTGTAGGAGGACAGGTTGTAGGAGGACAGGTTGTAGGAGGACAGGTTGTAGGAGGTCAGGTTGTAGGAGGTCAGGTTGTAGGAGGAGAGGTTGTGGGAGGACAGGTTGTAGGAGGACAGGTTGTAGGAGGACAGGTTGTAGGAGGACAGGTTGTAGGACAGGTTGTAGGAGGACAGGTTGTAGGAGGACAGGTTGTAGGAGGTCAGGTTGTAGGAGGACAGGTTGTAGGAGGACAGGTTGTGGGAGGACAGGTTGTAGGAGGACAGGTTGTAGGAGGACAGGTTGTAGGAGGACAGGTTGTAGGAGGACAGGTTGTGGGAGGACAGGTTGTAGGAGGACAGGTTGTAGGAGGACAGGTTGTAGGAGGACAGGTTGTAGGAGGACAGGTTGTAGGAGGTCAGGTTGTAGGAGGTCAGGTTGTAGGAGGACAGGTTGTGGGAGGACAGGTTGTAGGAGGACAGGTTGTAGGAGGACAGGTTGTAGGAGGACAGGTTGTAGGAGGACAGGTTGTGGGAGGACAGGTTGTAGGAGGACAGGTTGTAGGAGGACAGGTTGTAGGAGGACAGGTTGTAGGAGGACAGGTTGTGGGAGGACAGGTTGTAGGAGGACAGGTTGTAGGAGGACAGGTTGTAGGAGGACAGGTTGTAGGAGGACAGGTTGTGGGAGGACAGGTTGTAGGAGGACAGGTTGTAGGAGGACAGGTTGTAGGAGGACAGGTTGTGGGAGGACAGGTTGTGGGAGGACAGGTTGTAGGAGGACAGGTTGTAGGAGGACAGGTTGTAGGAGGACAGGTTGTAGGAGGACAGGTTGTAGGAGGACAGGTTGTAGGAGGACAGGTTGTGGGAGGACAGGTTGTAGGAGGACAGGTTGTGGGAGGACAGGTTGTAGGGAGGACAGGTTGTGGGAGGACAGGTTGTAGGAGGACAGGTTGTAGGAGGACAGGTTGTAGGAGGACAGGTTGTAGGAGGACAGGTTGTGGGAGGACAGGTTGTAGGAGGACAGGTTGTAGGAGGACAGGTTGTAGGAGGACAGGTTGTAGGAGGACAGGTTGTAGGAGGACAGGTTGTAGGAGGACAGGTTGTAGGAGGACAGGTTGTAGGAGGACAGGTTGTAGGAGGACAGGTTGTAGGAGGACAGGTTGTAGGAGGACAGGTTGTAGGAGGACAGGTTGTAGGAGGACAGGTTGTAGGAGGACAGGTTGTAGGAGGACAGGTTGTAGGAGGACAGGTTGTAGGAGGTACAGGTTGTAGGAGGACAGGTTGTGGGAGGACAGGTTGTAGGAGGACAGGTTGTAGGAGGACAGGTTGTAGGAGGACAGGTTGTAGGAGGACAGGTTGTGGGAGGACAGGTTGTAGGAGGACAGGTTGTAGGAGGACAGGTTGTAGGAGGACAGGTTGTGGGAGGACAGGTTGTGGGAGGACAGGTTGTAGGAGGACAGGTTGTAGGAGGACAGGTTGTAGGAGGACAGGTTGTAGGAGGACAGGTTGTAGGAGGTCAGGTTGTAGGAGGACAGGTTGTGGGAGGACAGGTTGTAGGAGGACAGGTTGTAGGAGGACAGGTTGTAGGAGGACAGGTTGTAGGAGGTCAGGTTGTAGGAGGACAGGTTGTGGGAGGACAGGTTGTAGGAGGACAGGTTGTAGGAGGACAGGTTGTAGGAGGACAGGTTGTGGGAGGACAGGTTGTAGGAGGACAGGTTGTGGGAGGACAGGTTGTAGGAGGACAGGTTGTAGGAGGACAGGTTGTAGGAGGACAGGTTGTAGGAGGTCAGGTTGTAGGAGGACAGGTTGTGGGAGGACAGGTTGTAGGAGGACAGGTTGTAGGAGGACAGGTTGTAGGAGGACAGGTTGTAGGAGGTCAGGTTGTAGGAGGACAGGTTGTGGGAGGACAGGTTGTAGGAGGACAGGTTGTAGGACAGGTTGTAGGAGGACAGGTTGTAGGTCAGGTTGTGGGAGGACAGGTTGTGGGAAGACAGGTTGTGGGAGGACAGGTTGTAGGAGGACAGGTTGTGGGAGGACAGGTTGTGGGAGGACAGGTTGTGGGAGGACAGGTTGTGGGAGGACAGGTTGTGGGAGGACAGGTTGTAGGAGGACAGGTTGTAGGAGGACAGGTTGTAGGAGGACAGGTTGTGGGAGGACAGGTTGTAGGAGGACAGGTTGTAGGAGGACAGGTTGTAGGAGGACAGGTTGTGGGAGGACAGGTTGTAGGAGGACAGGTTGTGGGAGGACAGGTTGTAGGAGGACAGGTTGTGGGAGGACAGGTTGTAGGAGGACAGGTTGTAGGAGGACAGGTTGTGGGAGGACAGGTTGTGGGAGGACAGGTTGTAGGAGGACAGGTTGTGGGAGGACAGGTTGTGGGAGGACAGGTTGTAGGAGGACAGGTTCTGGGAGGACAGGTTGTAGGAGGACAGGTTGTGGGAGGACAGGTTGTATGAGGACAGGTTGTAGGAGGACAGGTTGTGGGAGGACAGGTTGTAGGAGGACAGGTTGTAGGAGGTCAGGTTGTAGGAGGACAGGTTGTGGGAGGACAGGTTGTGGGAGGACAGGTTGTAGGAGGACAGGTTGTAGGAGGACAGGTTGTGGGAGGACAGGTTGTAGGAGGACAGGTTGTAGGAGGACAGGTTGTAGGAGGACAGGTTGTAGGAGGTCAGGTTGTAGGAGGTCAGGTTGTAGGAGGACAGGTTGTGGGAGGACAGGTTGTAGGAGGACAGGTTGTAGGAGGACAGGTTGTAGGAGGACAGGTTGTAGGACAGGTTGTAGGAGGACAGGTTGTAGGAGGACAGGTTGTAGGAGGTCAGGTTGTAGGAGGACAGGTTGTAGGAGGACAGGTTGTGGGAGGACAGGTTGTAGGAGGACAGGTTGTAGGAGGACAGGTTGTAGGAGGACAGGTTGTAGGAGGACAGGTTGTGGGAGGACAGGTTGTAGGAGGACAGGTTGTAGGAGGACAGGTTGTAGGAGGACAGGTTGTAGGAGGACAGGTTGTAGGAGGACAGGTTGTAGGAGGTCAGGTTGTAGGAGGTCAGGTTGTAGGAGGACAGGTTGTGGGAGGACAGGTTGTAGGAGGACAGGTTGTAGGAGGACAGGTTGTAGGAGGACAGGTTGTGGGAGGACAGGTTGTAGGAGGACAGGTTGTAGGAGGACAGGTTGTAGGAGGACAGGTTGTGGGAGGACAGGTTGTAGGACAGGTTGTAGGACAGGTTGTAGGAGGACAGGTTGTAGGAGGACAGGTTGTGGGAGGACAGGTTGTAGGAGGACAGGTTGTAGGAGGACAGGTTGTGGGAGGACAGGTTGTGGGAGGACAGGTTGTGGGAGGACAGGTTGTAGGAGGACAGGTTGTAGGAGGACAGGTTGTAGGAGGACAGGTTGTAGGAGGACAGGTTGTAGGAGGACAGGTTGTGGGAGGACAGGTTGTAGGAGGACAGGTTGTGGGAGGACAGGTTGTGGGAGGACAGGTTGTGGGAGGACAGGTTGTAGGAGGACAGGTTGTAGGAGGACAGGTTGTAGGAGGACAGGTTGGAGGACAGGTTGTGGGAGGACAGGTTGTAGGAGGACAGGTTGTAGGAGGACAGGTTGTAGGAGGACAGGTTGTAGGAGGACAGGTTGTGGGAGGACAGGTTGTAGGAGGACAGGTTGTAGGAGGACAGGTTGTAGGAGGACAGGTTGTGGGAGGACAGGTTGTAGGAGGACAGGTTGTAGGAGGACAGGTTGTAGGAGGACAGGTTGTAGGAGGACAGGTTGTAGGAGGACAGGTTGTAGGAGGTCAGGTTGTAGGAGGTCAGGTTGTAGGAGGACAGGTTGTGGGAGGACAGGTTGTAGGAGGACAGGTTGTAGGAGGACAGGTTGTAGGAGGACAGGTTGTAGGAGGACAGGTTGTGGGAGGACAGGTTGTAGGAGGACAGGTTGTAGGAGGACAGGTTGTAGGAGGACAGGTTGTGGGAGGACAGGTTGTGGGAGGACAGGTTGTAGGAGGACAGGTTGTAGGAGGACAGGTTGTAGGAGGACAGGTTGTAGGAGGACAGGTTGTAGGAGGTCAGGTTGTAGGAGGTCAGGTTGTAGGAGGACAGGTTGTGGGAGGACAGGTTGTAGGAGGACAGGTTGTAGGAGGACAGGTTGTAGGAGGACAGGTTGTAGGAGGTCAGGTTGTAGGAGGACAGGTTGTGGGAGGACAGGTTGTAGGAGGACAGGTTGTAGGAGGACAGGTTGTAGGAGGACAGGTTGTGGGAGGACAGGTTGTAGGAGGACAGGTTGTGGGAGGACAGGTTGTAGGAGGACAGGTTGTAGGAGGACAGGTTGTAGGAGGACAGGTTGTAGGAGGTCAGGTTGTAGGAGGACAGGTTGTGGGAGGACAGGTTGTAGGAGGACAGGTTGTAGGAGGACAGGTTGTAGGAGGACAGGTTGTAGGAGGTCAGGTTGTAGGAGGACAGGTTGTGGGAGGACAGGTTGTAGGAGGACAGGTTGTAGGAGGACAGGTTGTAGGAGGACAGGTTGTAGGTCAGGTTGTGGGAGGACAGGTTGTGGGAAGACAGGTTGTGGGAGGACAGGTTGTAGGAGGACAGGTTGTGGGAGGACAGGTTGTGGGAGGACAGGTTGTGGGAGGACAGGTTGTGGGAGGACAGGTTGTAGGAGGACAGGTTGTAGGAGGACAGGTTGTAGGAGGACAGGTTGTAGGAGGACAGGTTGTGGGAGGACAGGTTGTAGGAGGACAGGTTGTAGGAGGACAGGTTGTAGGAGGACAGGTTGTGGGAGGACAGGTTGTAGGAGGACAGGTTGTGGGAGGACAGGTTGTAGGAGGACAGGTTGTGGGAGGACAGGTTGTAGGAGGACAGGTTGTAGGAGGACAGGTTGTGGGAGGACAGGTTGTGGGAGGACAGGTTGTAGGAGGACAGGTTGTGGGAGGACAGGTTGTGGGAGGACAGGTTGTAGGAGGACAGGTTGTGGGAGGACAGGTTGTAGGAGGACAGGTTGTGGGAGGACAGGTTGTATGAGGACAGGTTGTAGGAGGACAGGTTGTGGGAGGACAGGTTGTAGGAGGACAGGTTGTAGGAGGTCAGGTTGTAGGAGGTCAGGTTGTAGGAGGACAGGTTGTAGGAGGACAGGTTGTGGGAGGACAGGTTGTAGGAGGACAGGTTGTAGGAGGACAGGTTGTAGGAGGACAGGTTGTAGGAGGACAGGTTGTAGGAGGACAGGTTGTAGGAGGTCAGGTTGTAGGAGGTCAGGTTGTAGGAGGACAGGTTGTGGGAGGACAGGTTGTGGGAGGACAGGTTGTAGGAGGACAGGTTGTAGGAGGACAGGTTGTAGGAGGACAGGTTGTAGGAGGACAGGTTGTGGGAGGACAGGTTGTAGGAGGACAGGTTGTAGGAGGACAGGTTGTAGGAGGACAGGTTGTGGGAGGACAGGTTGTAGGAGGACAGGTTGTAGGAGGACAGGTTGTAGGAGGACAGGTTGTAGGAGGACAGGTTGTGGGAGGACAGGTTGTAGGAGGACAGGTTGTAGGAGGACAGGTTGTAGGAGGACAGGTTGTAGGAGGACAGGTTGTGGGAGGACAGGTTGTAGGAGGACAGGTTGTAGGAGGACAGGTTGTGGGAGGACAGGTTGTGGGAGGACAGGTTGTGGGAGGACAGGTTGTAGGAGGACAGGTTGTAGGAGGTCAGGTTGTAGGAGGTCAGGTTGTAGGAGGACAGGTTGTGGGAGGACAGGTTGTGGGAGGACAGGTTGTAGGAGGACAGGTTGTAGGAGGACAGGTTGTGGGAGGACAGGTTGTAGGAGGACAGGTTGTAGGAGGACAGGTTGTAGGAGGACAGGTTGTAGGAGGACAGGTTGTAGGAGGTCAGGTTGTAGGAGGTCAGGTTGTAGGAGGACAGGTTGTGGGAGGACAGGTTGTAGGAGGACAGGTTGTAGGAGGACAGGTTGTAGGAGGACAGGTTGTAGGACAGGTTGTAGGAGGACAGGTTGTAGGAGGACAGGTTGTAGGAGGTCAGGTTGTAGGAGGACAGGTTGTAGGAGGACAGGTTGTGGGAGGACAGGTTGTAGGAGGACAGGTTGTAGGAGGACAGGTTGTAGGAGGACAGGTTGTGGGAGGACAGGTTGTAGGAGGACAGGTTGTAGGAGGACAGGTTGTAGGAGGACAGGTTGTAGGAGGACAGGTTGTAGGAGGACAGGTTGTAGGAGGTCAGGTTGTAGGAGGACAGGTTGTGGGAGGACAGGTTGTAGGAGGACAGGTTGTAGGAGGACAGGTTGTAGGAGGACAGGTTGTAGGAGGACAGGTTGTGGGAGGACAGGTTGTAGGAGGACAGGTTGTAGGAGGACAGGTTGTAGGAGGACAGGTTGTAGGAGGACAGGTTGTGGGAGGACAGGTTGTAGGAGGACAGGTTGTAGGAGGACAGGTTGTAGGAGGACAGGTTGTGGGAGGACAGGTTGTAGGAGGACAGGTTGTAGGAGGACAGGTTGTAGGAGGACAGGTTGTGGGAGGACAGGTTGTGGGAGGACAGGTTGTAGGAGGACAGGTTGTAGGAGGACAGGTTGTAGGAGGACAGGTTGTAGGAGGACAGGTTGTAGGAGGACAGGTTGTAGGAGGACAGGTTGTGGGAGGACAGGTTGTAGGAGGACAGGTTGTGGGAGGACAGGTTGTGGGAGGACAGGTTGTGGGAGGACAGGTTGTAGGAGGACAGGTTGTAGGAGGACAGGTTGTAGGAGGACAGGTTGTAGGAGGACAGGTTGTAGGAGGACAGGTTGTAGGAGGACAGGTTGTGGGAGGACAGGTTGTAGGAGGACAGGTTGTAGGAGGACAGGTTGTAGGAGGACAGGTTGTGGGAGGACAGGTTGTAGGAGGACAGGTTGTAGGAGGACAGGTTGTAGGAGGACAGGTTGTAGGAGGACAGGTTGTAGGAGGACAGGTTGTAGGAGGACAGGTTGTAGGAGGTCAGGTTGTAGGAGGTCAGGTTGTAGGACAGGTTGTGGGAGGACAGGTTGTAGGAGGACAGGTTGTAGGAGGACAGGTTGTAGGAGGACAGGTTGTAGGAGGACAGGTTGTGGGAGGACAGGTTGTAGGAGGACAGGTTGTAGGAGGACAGGTTGTAGGAGGACAGGTTGTGGGAGGACAGGTTGTGGGAGGACAGGTTGTAGGAGGACAGGTTGTAGGAGGACAGGTTGTAGGAGGACAGGTTGTAGGAGGACAGGTTGTAGGAGGTCAGGTTGTAGGAGGTCAGGTTGTAGGAGGACAGGTTGTGGGAGGACAGGTTGTAGGAGGACAGGTTGTAGGAGGACAGGTTGTAGGAGGACAGGTTGTAGGAGGTCAGGTTGTAGGAGGACAGGTTGTGGGAGGACAGGTTGTAGGAGGACAGGTTGTAGGAGGACAGGTTGTAGGAGGACAGGTTGTGGGAGGACAGGTTGTAGGAGGACAGGTTGTGGGAGGACAGGTTGTAGGAGGACAGGTTGTAGGAGGACAGGTTGTAGGAGGACAGGTTGTAGGAGGTCAGGTTGTAGGAGGACAGGTTGTGGGAGGACAGGTTGTAGGAGGACAGGTTGTAGGAGGACAGGTTGTAGGAGGTCAGGTTGTAGGAGGACAGGTTGTGGGAGGACAGGTTGTAGGAGGACAGGTTGTAGGAGGACAGGTTGTAGGAGGACAGGTTGTAGGTCAGGTTGTGGGAGGACAGGTTGTGGGAAGACAGGTTGTGGGAGGACAGGTTGTAGGAGGACAGGTTGTGGGAGGACAGGTTGTGGGAGGACAGGTTGTGGGAGGACAGGTTGTGGGAGGACAGGTTGTGGGAGGACAGGTTGTAGGAGGACAGGTTGTAGGAGGACAGGTTGTAGGACAGGTTGTGGGAGGACAGGTTGTGGGAGGACAGGTTGTGGGAGGACAGGTTGTAGGAGGACAGGTTGTAGGAGGACAGGTTGTAGGAGGACAGGTTGTGGGAGGACAGGTTGTAGGAGGACAGGTTGTAGGAGGACAGGTTGTGGGAGGACAGGTTGTGGGAGGACAGGTTGTGGGAGGACAGGTTGTGGGAGGTCAGGTTGTGGGAGGACAGGTTGTGGGAGGACAGGTTGTGGGAGGACAGGTTGTAGGAGGTCAGGTTGTGGGAGGACAGGTTGTAGGAGGACAGGTTGTAGGAGGACAGGTTGTAGGAGGTCAGGTTGTGGGAGGACAGGTTGTGGGAGGACAGGTTGTAGGAGGTCAGGTTGTAGGAGGACAGGTTGTAGGAGGACAGGTTGTGGGAGGACAGGTTGTGGGAGGACAGGTTGTAGGAGGACAGGTTGTAGGAGGACAGGTTGTAGGAGGTCAGGTTGTGGGAGGACAGGTTGTAGGAGGACAGGTTGTAGGAGGACAGGTTGTAGGAGGACAGGTTGTGGGAGGACAGGTTGTAGGAGGACAGGTTGTAGGAGGACAGGTTGTAGGAGGACAGGTTGTGGGAGGACAGGTTGTAGGAGGACAGGTTGTAGGAGGACAGGTTGTAGGAGGACAGGTTGTGGGAGGACAGGTTGTAGGAGGACAGGTTGTAGGAGGACAGGTTGTAGGAGGACAGGTTGTAGGAGGTCAGGTTGTGGGAGGACAGGTTGTGGGAGGACAGGTTGTGGGAGGTCAGGTTGTAGAACAGGTTGTGGGAGGACAGGTTGTAGGAGGACAGGTTGTAGGAGGTCAGGTTGTGGGAGGACAGGTTGTGGGAGGACAGGTTGTAGGAGGTCAGGTTGTAGGAGGACAGGTTGTAGGAGGACAGGTTGTGGGAGGACAGGTTGTGGGAGGACAGGTTGTAGGAGGACAGGTTGTAGGAGGACAGGTTGTAGGAGGTCAGGTTGTGGGAGGACAGGTTGTAGGAGGACAGGTTGTAGGAGGACAGGTTGTAGGAGGACAGGTTGTGGGAGGACAGGTTGTAGGAGGACAGGTTGTAGGAGGACAGGTTGTAGGAGGACAGGTTGTGGGAGGACAGGTTGTAGGAGGACAGGTTGTAGGACAGGTTGTAGGAGGACAGGTTGTGGGAGGACAGGTTGTAGGAGGACAGGTTGTAGGAGGACAGGTTGTGGGAGGACAGGTTGTAGGAGGACAGGTTGTAGGAGGTCAGGTTGTAGGACAGGTTGTGGGAGGACAGGTTGTGGGAGGACAGGTTGTGGGAGGTCAGGTTGTAGGACAGGTTGTGGGAGGACAGGTTGTAGGAGGACAGGTTGTAGGAGGACAGGTTGTGGGAGGACAGGTTGTAGGAGGACAGGTTGTAGGAGGTCAGGTTGTAGGACAGGTTGTGGGAGGACAGGTTGTGGGAGGACAGGTTGTGGGAGGTCAGGTTGTAGGACAGGTTGTGGGAGGACAGGTTGTGGGAGGACAGGTTGTGGGAGGTCAGGTTGTGGGAGGACAGGTTGTGGGAGGACAGGTTGTGGGAGGACAGGTTGTAGGAGGACAGGTTGAAGGAGGACAGGTTGTAGGAGGTCAGGTTGTAGGAGGTCAGGTTGTAGGAGGTCAGGTTGTAGCATGACGGGCACAACAGACTAGCCGCCTCTGGTGACAACAACCAATGTAACATTTGCTATTAACAGTATTATTTGCTATTAACAGACTCCACTACAACGACACTGTCAAGTAAACACGGAGTTCTGCATAATTATATGAGGGAAAAGAAATAAATCAAAGTGGCAAGATCGATCAGAATGTTTACACGAAGACCTCCACCTGCTGGAAGACCTCCACCTGCTGGAAGACCTCCACCTGCTGGAAGACCTTCACCTGCTGGAAGACCTCCACCTGCTGGAAGACCTCCACCTGCTGGAAGACCTCCACCTGCTGGAAGACCTCCACCTGCTGGAAGACCTTCACCTGCTGGAAGACCTCCACCTGCTGGAAGACCTTCACCTGCTGGAAGACCTTCACCTGCTGGAAGACCTCCACCTGCTGGAAGACCTCCACCTGCTGGAAGACCTCCACCTGCTGGAAGACCTTCACCTGCTGGAAGACCTCCACCTGCTGGAAGACCTCCACCTGCTGGAAGACCTCCACCTGCTGGAAGACCTTCACCTGCTGGAAGACCTCCACCTGCTGGAAGACCTTCACCTGCTGGAAGAAGACCACCTGCTGGAAGACCTCCACCTGCTGGAAGACCTCCACCTGCTGGAAGACCTCCACCTGCTGGAAGACCTTCACCTGCTGGAAGAAGACCACCTGCTGGAAGACCTCCACCTGCTGGAAGACCTCCACCTGCTGGAAGACCTCCACCTGCTGGAAGACCTCCTGAGTAGATGCCTGTAAGGACGCATCTCCCTGGCAAGACGAACCATGCAAGATTAAAATATATGAGAAGCCAACGAAGAAGTCCAGCATATTACCTTCAGAAATAAGACATATCTCCAGGAAATGAATAGAGAAGCAGGAAATTACTTAGATCAAATCTACACTGTTGGATCTAGTA